>NW_025860631.1:44995-54896 GCF_002878395.1 Capsicum annuum
ACAATTTTGAAGGCGATTTCTTTTAGAGGAAATTAGCTTCAAAATCGGAGAAAAGAAGAGTGAAAGATGAGGGAATTTTTGAGAGAAAGAAATCCGAGAGAAAGGTTCAAGATTGAGAAAAAAAAAGCCAAAAAAATTCGTGATAGAGAAAAGGAATTAGCTTCGAGGAAAATAGGTTTGAAATCGAAAAAAAAAATGTCGAAAGGAAGAAAGACAGAGTTCCGAAAATTCTTGCTTCTGTTCTAGAGTGAGTTTTTGATTCGGTCACTTCTCCTCCACTTCTTTTTCTTCGGTTCTAGAGTAAGTTTTTTTCTGGTTCGAGTTTAATCGCCGGAAACTACTTGACGTGAAATCCCAGTTTCGCTGCCTGACAAAAGGTACGAACTCGCTGCTTTTGTTTTCGCTTTTCGTCTCTTCCTCTTTTGTTTGCCTCGATGGTGTGAATACAGGATTCTGTCTAAATTTGTTCAAACCATGTTTGTTACTTGGAGATGAATTTTATAGTAAAAGATATTTGATTCTATCGCTTACCAGTGAGAATATTACATTTTTATGTATTGGTTATTTGATTTATGTTGTTTGGATTAATTGGGTGTTTTATTTTTCCTTCCTACTGAAGCAATGGATTGAATCTTGATGTGAATTTACTGTATACGGTATTTGATTTGGTTGCTACTTAATGACAAGCTCATTTTTATATTTCCTTGACTGAAAAATGGTTGGAAGTGTTCTCTGACTGTTTCCGTGCTTTATTTATTTATTTCATTTTTGTTTGCAACTCGTATAATGTCTAATTGTTTTACTCTTTCTTTTACCCTCCTATACTTGTCTCGGAAACTTATTTTAAACTTAATTATTTACTCTTCTAAACAATTGTTTCCCACATTCAATAGTTACTTTTATTAGGCGAACTTTCTCCAAAAGAAACCCCCACAACTAGCAACAACTTTTGACTCAATTAAATAGTTGCTAGGAATTGATCCTTATGTTAATAATGTAGACCAAAATTTTAATACAGAATGACCAATTATACATGTGTAGATAGTTGGAATTTGGAATAGCAGATCGAACCCAAAACTATAGAAAGGAAAGGGACAGTAAAAAAAGGAAAAAAAAAAAAGTAACATAGTATTCATTCAACTTGACAGAAGGATTCGGCTCCTTTGATTTCTCACTGTCTCCGTTTATTATTCTATTTTAGTAACATTTGTACGTAGTTAATCAACTTTTTCTTTTTCTAAAGGGGAAGTTAATTACCTATATTTATCCATACATGGGTTTCGCTTCAAGCGGCCCTCTATTTTGTTAAAAGTTAACAAGCTCTGTGCTAATGAACGTTTGAGTCCTCACTTTTGACTCCTTGAAGTATGATTTCAGTGGAATGCTCTTGTTGACTCACTTCTATTATATTTTTGCAATTCATTACTTAGTTACTAATCCTTATCCTTTTATTTTGCATGTGAACTCGGGAGTTGGAGTTCCACAACGGAACTCATTTTGACCCAACCATCGGGTCAATCGCTAGTAGGATTACAGAGCTTCGGGATTGCATATACTTGAAAAATTAAACCCCCGAGACGGAGTCTAGTACCATCTTTAGTTGTTCTTCGATAATTTACTCATATTATATTATGCCCTTTTTAGAATAATGATTAACTTTGTGTTGTTATTAATTCTGTTTGAGACACTTTATTGATTTATTGTTTTACAATTTCTTTATTATGTGTTGATATTTTAAATGTTGTTATCACATTGTTGCAGTTAATGCTTAATTAATTAGTCCATAGAAGCAATCGTCTTCAAAGACTAGCGAATCTTAAATTTTTGACTAAGTATTTAGTTTGTTATTTTATTTTAAAGAGGCTTGCTAATCAATGGACGTTGTAATTTCCATGCCCTTTCTAGAAATAGGGAAGGAAATTTCAAAGCTAACTAAGTAGGAAAGTGAATCATTAAGAAACTTAGATTTTTCGAGATGATCTTGTTTTTCCTTTTACTTTGACAAGTTAAGTAATTTTAATGTGTTAATTCTCGACACTTGTTTTGAGTTTTCCTCAGATTTCAAAGGTTCAAAATGCGAGCTATATACATATAAGCTACCATATACAAGGTTTATTTCATCATTATTATTATTTACTTATTTATTTTAAGTATTATTATTTACACTATATTTTAACCGTAACTATGAATATGAATATTTTACTTTTTAATTTTGTTTTTTTTTCTATTACATATTTTATCACTTTCGTCTACTGAACTTTTACAAATAAATATTAGTGTGATATTTTAATTATGCGCAAGCCCATTTTACTACCTAGCTAATATGTTTTAACATCCTTATTTTGCTTTAGGGTAAAACATATTTATATAAACTCATTTTCAAAATCAAATAAATTTTTGCTCTTATATAAGGTGGTTAACTGATTTGTTTAACGGCATTTTCAAGACGGCGAGGATGCCTGAAGCCTGGAGATGGAGCAAGATGATTCCTTTATACAAAAACAAGGGGAACATTTAGAGTTGCACCAACTATAGGGGTATCAAGCTGTTGAGTCATACTATGCAGATTTGGGAGAGGGTGGTGGAGCGGAGATTAAGGAAGATCGTGTCCATTTCAGAGAATCAGTTTGGTTTTTTATGCCCGGTCGCTCAACGACAGAGGCAATACACCTGGTGAGGAGATTGGTGGAACAGTATAGGGAAAGAAAGAGGGATTTGCACATGGTGTTCATCGACTTGGAGAAGGCTTATGACAAAGTCCATAGGGAGGTTCTTTGGAGATGCTTAGAGGCAAGAGGGGTCCGGTAGTGTACATCAGAGTTATTAAGGACATGTACGATGGAGGAAAGACTCAGGTAAGAACTGCGGAAGGGGACTCAAAACATTTTTCAGTCGAGACAAGGTTGCAGCAGGGTTCGACTCTTAGTCCGTTCCTGTTTGCGTTGGTGATGGATGTGTTGACGCGACATATTCAAGGGGAGGTGTCATGGTGTATGTTGTTTGGGGACGATGTAGTGTTGATTGATGAGACACGAGGGGGTGTGAACAAAAAATTGGAGGTTCGGAGGCAAACCCTGGAGTCCATGGGGTTTAGGTTGAGTAGGTCCAAGACAGAGTATATGGAATGCAAGTTTATCGACTTGAGATAGGAGGACGGTGTGGTGATGAGGCTGGATTCCCAGGATGTTTGTAAGAGGGATAGTTTTAAGTATCTTGGGTCTATGATTCAAGGAAATGACAAGATTGATGAGGATATCTCTAACCGTATTGGAGCAGGTTGGATGAAGTGGAGGCTCGCCTCGGGTGTGTTGTGTGATAAGAAGGTGCCACTTAAGCTTAAAGGCAAATTCTATAAAGTGGCCGTCCATCCAGCTGTGTTATATAGAGCAGAGTGTTGGCCAGTCAAGAACTCCCACATTAAAAAATTGAAGAATGCAGAAATAAGAATGTTGCGTTGGATGTGTGGACTTACTAGAGGGGATAGAGTTCGGAATCGGATAGTCCAGGAGAAGGTGGGAGTGGCTTGGGCAGAGGACAAGATGCGGGAAGGAAGGCTGAGATGGTTTGGGCATGTGATGAGGAGGGGCACGGATGCCCCAGTTCGTAGGTATGAGAGGCTAGCGCTGGATGTCTTTCGGAGGAGAAGAGGTAGGTCGAAGAAGTACTGGAGGGAAGTGATTAGACATGATATAGAGCAACTACAGCTTACTGAGGACATGACCCTAGATAGGAAGGTGTGGAGGTCGCGGATAAGGGTAGAAGGCTAGGTCGCGTGCGTGGGTTGTAGCTAGTAGTAGAAGAGCTCATGTATAGCTGGGTTAGTAATCCCAGGACTGTGTCCATAGGTAGGGGTCGTACTTTCCGGATGCCATATTTCTTATTTCATATTGCGCTTATTTCGTATTGCTTTGATTTCTATTTTGTTTTTAGTATGTCTTATTCCTTTTATGTTATGCCACCCACCATGCTTAATGGTGCATTACGCTCTTGCTTACTATTCTCTATCTTGAGTCGGGGGTCTATCGAAAACAGCCTCTCTACTTCTTTGAAGGTAGCGGTATAGACTGTGTACATTCTACCCTCCCCAGACTCCACTTTGTGGGAATACAATGGATTTGTTGTTGTCGTTGTAGATATACATGTCTATTTTATAAATCCTCACATGTTTTCAAAATTATATCCTCTTTTATTTCGCGCAAATTTCGTTTGCGTATTTTATTTTATACACCACGAAACCTTATATTTTCACAAGGTTATAAAATGTCATACTTCCTACTATATAACTAAATGTCTTGTTAATTTTTCTTTCTTTCATTTTCATACTTTGAAACATGTTTAGACGCTTTGGAGTAAACTATATTACATCTTTGTATATGCTAGGCACATGTCTATATATCTTACGCATTCCCTTCTTAGATTTAATAAGTGTTTACTTATGAAATTCTCATCGTTTTTGCAAATAACAAATAAAAATTTTTCCTAACATTTTCCTAAACTAAGTGTAAGGACTATCTTCGGATAGGCTCTGACGGGTGCTTAACACCTTCCCCTCGAATACCCAAAATTCTTACTCAAAATCTTAAAACGTTTTCGACAGACTAATATGGAGTTTTATAAATAAAAAATATTTTTTCCTAATTTTCTTAGAAAAGTTAGATGACGACTCAAAAAAATAAATGGCTTCGGGATTGCATATACTTGAAAAATTAAACCCCCGAGACGGAGTCTAGTACCATCTTTAGTTGTTCTTCGATAATTTACTCATATTATATTATGCCCTTTTTAGAATAATGATTAACTTTGTGTTGTTATTAATTCTGTTTGAGACACTTTATTGATTTATTGTTTTACAATTTCTTTATTATGTGTTGATATTTTAAATGTTGTTATCATTTTCAAAATCAAATAAATTTTTGCTCTTAGATATACATGTCTATTTTATAAATCCTCACATGTTTTCAAAATTATACCCTCTCTTATTTCGCACAAATTTCATTTGCGTGTTTTATTTTATACACCATGAAATCTTATATTTTTACAAGGTTATAAAACGTCATACTTCCTAATATATAACTAAATGTATTGTTAATTTTTCTGTTAATTTTTCTTTCTTTCATTTTCATACTTTGAAACATGTTTAGATGCTTTGCAGTAAACTGTATTACATCTTTGTATATGGTAGACACGTCTATATATCTTACGCGTTCCCTTCTTAGATTTAATAAGTGTTTACTTATGAAATTCTCATCATTTTTGCAAATAACAAATAAAATTTTTTCCTAACATTTTCCTAAACTAAGTGTAAGGACTATCTTCGGATAGGCTCTAAGGGGTGCCTAACACCTTCCCCTCGAGTAACCAAAACCCTTACTCAGAATCTCAAAATGTTTTCGACAGACTAATACAGAGTTTTACAAATAAAAAATAATTTTTCCTAATTTTCCTAAAAAAGTTAGATGGCGACCCTAAAAAATAAATTTTCAAATCACAAGAGTCACGACACACCACCATATACGTTGTCTGCTATTTCGACCTATTCGAAATAGGGCGCGACAATGGTTTATGTCAGTTGCATGATAGCTCCCACAGTTTCAGTTAGTATTCAGTGTATTTTCAGTTCAGGCTTGCTTGACTAAGTGTACAGACTTTCAAATATTCAATTATACAGATTTCAGTCTTCCAGAATTACAAATTTTCTCAGTGACATAACATATATACACTTAGTCTTGCATTCTCAGATATTACAGTTTTCATACATTCATGCTCAGTTATCTCATGTTGTTCAGTTATTCCTTATCTCATATGCATAGTACCCCACAGTTTCAGTCCAGTTATTCAGACTAAGTACAGTTCAGTTTTACATAATCAATATTCAGTTATTAGTTAATCAGTATACAGTTATCAGTTAATCAGTATCTAAATACCAGTTATTCAGTATTTAGACGTTAGTTATTTAGCATTCAGCTATCAGTCATTCAGTTAATCAGATCAACTTAGTATATGTTATGTTTGGTTTTGTTTATATATGTATTCATGTTCGGTATATTTATATATTCAGATCCTTGAGTTGTGTCAACTTCCATCACATAGTTTCAGACCCAGTATTCATCTAGTATCCATGTTTTACTATTTTCCAGCTTCAGTTCTACTTATATTACAAAAGTATAGTTTTTAAGAAACTAAGTATAGTGATTCACCAGCTTATCAGATTTTGTTGGTTAATCATATTTTAAGATATATCAACTTTTAGCTTATTTCAGTCTCTTGGTGAGTCTACTTACACTTAGCATACATGTTTTAAGATTACGTATGAACTCAATTTTACTTATTGCATCCACCCTCACTTACTCAGTATATTTCAGAAGTACTGATCCACATATATGTCTGTGTGACTACATTATTTCATAATGTAGGTACCAGTTGTAGCCCACACATCATGATCAGACGGTTGTAGTTTCTAGCCAATAGGTAATGAGTTATCCTATTTTGGGGACTCCAGTCAAATGTTGATCATGTACTTTATTCTTATTATTATTCATATGTATTTATTAGTGGTAGCTGGAGGTATGTCCTAGCTATTTATAGTCATTATAGTAGAGACTTCATAAATATCAGTCAAAATCAGTCATGTAATTTCAGTTTCTCTCTTCAGATTTATCAAATTGTAAACTTTATCTGTTACATACTTATTCAGATTTCATTATGATTATGTTTTTGCACAGTAGAACTAGCTATTTAATACATATTAAATCAGTTGCTCAATCAGTATGCCAGTTCATGAGTTAGCTTGAGATCACTTGTGTTTTCAAGCACCATGTTACCACTAGGGGTAGCCGTGGTTCGTGATACCTTACTCCTCTCAAACGGACTCGGAATCAACTAAACTATTAGAAATATAGAATCTATATGTCAAAAGAAAGCCAACAATACTCATATTGCCTATTTTCAAGTCGGGGTCAAAACGGACCCCCGAAATGGGTTTTCAGAAAAGAAGGGGAAAATCATAATTTTATCTTTGAAACATATTTTCCATATTTTAGGAGTCTACAGCTGAAAACTCAAGCGAAAACGAGTTAAAAATGAGGTCCAATAGAAGAAAAATCATGTTTAAGCTTTACCAACAAAATCCTCAAAAAATCCTTTTTGAAATCACGAATTTGAAGTTGTTTTGAAGATGAAATTGAAAGAAAACTGATAATTATAAGATAGAAACCTACCCAAGTGAAAGCGGGTTAAAATGGAATTTGAATCGAAGAAATACAAGTTTTAAGTCTTCCGGGCCAAAATTCCTAATTTCTCACGTTAATCTACATTAAAACAATAATTTGATGATAAAATTAGAGTAAAGTAGTTGAAATAGGTGTTTACAAGCTTATCCATGCTTAGAAATGAAAGATATTGCTCAAAAGTGTGAAACCTAAGCTCCAAATCTCAATAATGAAAAAAAAAGAGAGAAACATAGTATATATAGGGTCCAAGTCTTCACGGATCCCTCGGGATTCATCTTGAATCTCGTGAACACAAATGAAATCTGCTATCCCATAAAATTCAATGCTCCAGACTCAATGGTGATATCATATTTTTGAAAAAAATATTATTTTTACAAAGTTGACTCCCAAAATTCAATTTCACAACTTTCTGAATTGAGGATCGAAATAAGATTTAAAAGCTATAAAATCACACCAACTATGTTACCAACCTAAAATTGATATTTTGAATCTGTTGGCGCAATCCGTTTTGCCATCCGATGCACAGATCAATAAATATTGACCAAAGTCAACTATAAAACTCTCAAAGCCACGAAAAAACACAATTTCACATAAAGCATGCCAAAATGCATATGGAACTCCAAAATACCACAAAGAAATCACGAGGAGGGTAATATGATCGAATCACATAGATATGAATATTTCACGAAAATCACAAAAAAATTAGGTCGTTACATTATATCATCAAAAACACTTTTTAATCTTGATTTCAAAATGAAATTTTAAGAATTTTACTGGTAAAGCTTAAAAATATTTTTTCTTCTATTTGGACCTTATTTTTAACTTTTTTGTAAGAGTTTTCAACCATAGACTCCTATAATTTTGGGAAACTTATTTCTTAAATAATTTTTTTTGACTTTACCCCTTTAGTGTTATTGTGTGATGCACGAATGACAGCTTATATTCTATTATTGCTAACTTGTGATTTTATATATTGCATGTTGCCGTATAAGGGCTTTATTTGATATCATTGACCTTATTTGTGCATTTGCCTGCCTTTATTCATAATGTAATCCCCGTTTGGGGGCTAGAATAGATAGTATAGGACTTTTTGAGTATTGTATGCCCTTATCATCATAAAAAATTTCAGTTTGGATTGATATGATATTAATGATGTCTTACATGTATATGTATTCCAATGGTGCCAAACTAGAATTGATATCATGAAATGTTAACATATTGAGTTGATTTTGGGCTCACTTATACACGTATTAAATGAATTTGTTATATTTATACTTATTTGATTGTGAGCATTATATCCCGATTCATACATACACATTCATGAGATATCGCTACCATTAAAGAACACAGACTTTGAAAGATAATGAGACACTTTTAAAAACACCTAAACTGAGTGGATTGAGATATGAGCCTGAGGTTGGTTGAAAATTGAGATAGTATAAGGATTGTAAATCCCCCATGAATCCTATTTTGGGAGCATTAAGGCTCGATAGGTGTATATGTTTTGCGAAAATTTGACTTCAGAGTCCCCACTTAATTTTTTTGAAAAGGAATCAAGAAAACCTTTATACAATACTTTAAACGATTCAAAATGGAAAAATCATTTAAATTTGAAGATTCTGAGTAAGCGATTCCTATTGATACTCTTGGAAGGTTGTTAAGAAACCAAGAGTATCCGCTAGCTTGCGGTTATCCGAATTATTTGAAAATATTTTTTTTGACTAACTTCAAAAAGGAAAATGTTGATTTTTTAAAGAAATCGATTAGAGTGAAATTTTGTTCTCAAGATTTGTGCAAACCCGATTTTGACGACTTAGCGGGAGTTTCAACTAAGTCTAAGCGAAAATAGCAAATAACACATAAAAAGGGACAGGGAAGAAAGTAAAAGACTTAGGTCATTGATCCCAAATCAATAAACTTTGTCCTAATCTAATTGGGATTTCGGCTCACTTGTACCTGTCCTAATCTAAATGTTGGGCATTGACCCGTAACCTGTCCTGAACTATTTTTTCAGGCCTGTTGGCCCAAAATCTGCTCCACCTGTATTAAATTTGGGTAAAATTTCACATATAGTCTCCTTAGAGTATCTATAACTAACTTTCTAGTCTAAATTTAATATTTACAATTCATAGACAAAATAAATGACAGTTTTATGTATATATATACAAAAAAGAAGGAAAAGTCCATAACAACAAAAAGAGGTAAAAAAAGGAAATTTTAATGTAATAAATGTTCTTAATCTTCTCCAGTTTTTCATTTATTTCTCTGATATAACAGATCAATAAATATGAAGTTATGCGTTAATTACTCCATCAAAAGTTGATAATTTTTTTTTAAAATTGTGATCTACAGGAGAAAGTTGGTAATTCGTGCATAAAAAATTCTGGTATATACGATTTACGCAAATTATTTTTTTATTTAAATTTATTTACTGAAATCCTTTTTTGAATCTAACACGCAATAAAAATTGATTCAGTTTCAACATAAACAAAATTGATTTTATTATTGGTTTAAATTGGATTTTTGAAATTGAATGCACAATATAAACTTCAAAACTTTCAAATTGTCAATTTTGTAATTACTATTATTTTTGTATACAATAACTTCAATTGTAATTTTATGTTTCAATTTTCGTATTCAATTTTTATTTTCGTAATTTTGATTTTTTTTTT
>NW_025860631.1:54996-55610 GCF_002878395.1 Capsicum annuum
TTAGTTTTTTTTTTTTTTTTTTCTAAATCCCATTTGTAATTGCAATTTGTGTGATATATTCATTCATTACTCTACTACATATTTCATAATATACAATTGACAGTCTTTTAATATTTTTTTTTTATGTATATCTATTAATAGTATTTTTGAATTTTTATATATCTGTTAACATAAGTGTATAATTGTATTTGTATATCTGTTTTAAAGGTTACGAAGATTGTTTTTATTATTTGTATATCTATATATTAGTTTACATAAATCTGATATTTGTATATCTGTTGTTTGTATATCTCTATATACATATACGAAAATGAAGTATACATATATTCAAATCAAAATTGTTGTTTATTATTTATATATCTGTATGTACAAATTTGAATGTTGTTTGTAAACGATATTGTAAACGAAATATACATATATTCAGATCAAAATTGTTGTTTATTATTTATATATATGTTGTTTGTATATCTGTATATACAAATTTGAATGTTGATTGTAAACAAAATATACATTCAAATGAAATATACATATTTGTATATCTGTATATACATATATGAAAACGAAATAAACATATACATATATGTTTATTATTTGTATATTTGTTCTTTGTATAT
>NW_025860631.1:55710-58414 GCF_002878395.1 Capsicum annuum
TTCAAAATGTATATGTGAAAGTTAACTGTATATACATATATGTAAATTGTATATACGTATATCAAAAATATAAACTGTATATAAATATATACACACACTATAACTCTGTATATACATGCATGTATTATTATACAAAAAAAGTTATATGTATCTACATATATTGAAACAAAAATGTATATTGACCAACAATTCAGTTTCATGAGAATAGATACAAAAAGACCTCCTAATCATTATCAACTTCATTGCTCCCCATTTTAGATTTAGATACCTTAAAATATTTTTTTCTTTCCGCCTTGCTAGAAGATGGAAATTTTTTTTCTTTCTTTTTGATAAATCTATCTATAAAAAAAAAAAAATGGGGAAGTGACTTACATAATATATAAAAATTTATATTATAAATAAAAATTCGCAAAAATAAAAAAATTATAAAAATGGGGGAGTGCTCCCCCTTTTCTATTTTTTTGTAAAATATATGAACAACGAAGAAATTTAATGACTAACTGACATAATATATAAAAAATTTTAAAAAATTAAATCCAATGTCAATAAATATCCTAAAATAATTTTTTGTGGTGAAAAATCCACAAAAATAATTTATCACAGAGAAATCAAGGATTATATTTTGTGATATTAGAGTGACTTTGAAAGAAAAATAAGGAGAAAAAAGTTGAAGACGATCTCTTGAAAAATCATGTATTATGATGTTGCCAATGTTGTCGTTTCTTTAATTTAAAATCAAGGATATTAGAGTGATTTTGAGAGAAAATTAAGGAAAAAATAGTTGAAGAAGATATCATAAAAAATCTTGTGTTTTGATAGTCCATTGTTGCTTTTTTTTTTTTTTTTTTTAAGTCAATAAGATAGACAGAGAATAGAAAGAAAATACCAAAAATAAATGTATGAGAGAGAAAATTAATATATACAAATCTTAATATATTTGTATAGAGGGCCCACAAAAAAAACTAACTTTTAACTACCAAATGACTACGAATTGTAATTTTTTAAAACATGAACCATATCATGTAATTAATATAGTATTTTGTCTATAATATGTAATTTATCCTTAAATTTACAATTTTGGCGTCGAGGCCCAAATGAATGAATAATGCAATGAAGAAATAAGTAAATAATAATAAAAAGACAACAATAAATGAATTAAAATGAAAAAATGAGACTTTCGAGTCTCTTTCCCACTTCAAAGTCGGAACTTTAGCCCATTCTTCTTCTTTCGACTCCTTGTATGCATACGCTATGTAATCGATTTTCAAAATCTTCCAAAGGATGGGCCTCAATGGCCCGTTGCGTAATGCAAGGAAAAAAGAGTTCAATTGGGCTCCCAAGCGAGTTCATGCAAAGAAAAAAATGAAGAAGGAATTAATACCTATTCGTGACATCCTTTAAAGTGAAAGAAAGCATCAAGAACTAGTTTAATACAAAAAAAATATCTTTCTACAAATAAACATTAATTCATGCAACAAAGAAAATGAAGGCTAAGTCTTAAAAAAAAAAAAATCTTTAAACTACAATTAAGACAATATTTTTAGTGAAGAATCATGCATCTAAATTATGATCGACATTTTAAAGGGAGTATGTAATTACCTATAATTAAAGCTTCGTTGGTCTATCCTTGTCATTAATACCAAATGGGATAGGCTCTTATGCATACAATGAGTATGTGGGTCAAACCAAAAAGCTAAGTGGGATAACTAGAATGAAAATTTAAGGTGACTGAGGGCAAAACAAAATTTAACGAACAACTATATTACACACTTGGTCCGGACATGTTCAAATAAGTTCATTTAGCAATAAGATCCCAAGTTCCTACACAACGTGTAAGGCAACATAATCAATGAATTAAATTGAAAGTCGTAGGATCTCTAAACTGAGAGGCTAAAATAATACAAATCAAAATTTAAGCGAACCAATGACCAACTTTCAAAAATAGCAAGACAGGCAGAGGAAACACACGGATATTTAACAAAACGAGAAGAAGAAAACAAAAGACAGAAAAGGAACAATTCAACCAAAAGGAAAGACCTAGCCACAAATTTCGATTCGATGCAAGCTTCTTAGCTTCAATCTGGGCAGTGAAATAAAATTCTCAGAACTAGAGATAAGCCACAATCACGTTAATCAGACAGTTTAGGAAAAATCATTTTTTGTTCCTTTATTTGATCAAATATAACATCCTTTAAACTATGGGTTATTGAAAAATAGAATCCATATCATGAACAGGCACATCTACCGTTAATTAACACTATGAATCTCAGAACTTGGACAAATGACTTATGAACACGTAAAGATGAACATGAAAGCAGTTAGGTAGAACGAAGGCAAAGCTAAAAACTTTCCGTTACAATGGGTCAAAATAGGATCAACCAATTTATTCAATATTAAAAAAAAAGCTAACACTTCATGAGCGACACATGAGCAGAAATAGTCAACCAACCTCTTATGAAGAAAAAAAATAAAAAAATATTATCATTCCAATACCCATAGATGCTTTATTATATAAGAAAAAAACTTGGATGGGAAAAAAAAGATTGAAACAGTAGTACATGGGGATTTCAATAGAGATTATGAAAACATGAGCAAAAAATCAATCAGTCGCCATCACGACCTACGACTTTCAAAGCCTCTGCAATAAATAACCACAACGTCCTACAAAAGTCTAGAACACTATTATACGACTATAGAACGACAA
>NW_025860632.1:0-1747 GCF_002878395.1 Capsicum annuum
TGAAATCACGAATAAGGAATATGATTGTAGTCCGTATGGTAATACGTGTATGTATGATTACAAATAATTTGATGGATCAAGAACAAGAGGTTGGATTGCACACGACGTGATTACTTTTGTTTTAGATCGAAAGCAGGTAAGCATTGTTTTTGGATGTGGCAAAGATCAAACTCATGGAAAGCCTTTTAGTGGTCAATTTTCTGGAATTGTTGGCCCCGGACGTAATGGGTGGTGGCAATTCTTTAGCATCGCAATTTGAAGCAGACATAATGTCCATGTACCTACCGGGAGCTCTCTCCACAAAAGGATCAACACTTAGCTTCCACACAACGCCATTTAAGAAAACAACATCAGCAACGGTATTACAAGATTTCTGATTCCCTTCCATTTACTTCGTCAACCTTTATAAAGTTTTTATTAACGATAGGGAAGTCCCAATGTTCCCATCATTCTCTAGGAATTTCAAAAATTATGCAACGAGCGGTAGCTGCATTGTGGACACAGGAACATTTATTACCCATTTTCCTCATGATTTTTATATTGTATTTCGTTACACATTCAGATAACAAGTACGTGATATTCCTATGGTTAATGTTCCACCTGGATAAGTTAATGACACTTGCTATAAAGTGGATACGACTGGTCTGGATCTATATTACCCCATTGTGACCAACCAAATGGCCCCTTCGACCCCAACAACCCACACTCTCATTTGCCTCAGCCTGCCTGATGGTCCATTTTCTACCCACAACAAACTCGGTCACTGGGCCCACCCCCGAACCGTTAGCTATAGCACACTAATTTAGCCCAAGAATGGCCTATTTCCATCGTTTCACTTGTTTGACCACCCAAATAGTCCAGCCGGCCCCAACGACCCATACTATCCCACTTTTAAGCCTAACTTGGTGCCTCTGGTCGATTTTCAGACCAAAACACGCTCGAGCACTTAGCCAACCCCTAAAATCGCTAGTTATAGCACGTCTATTTGGCCCTAAAAATAGCATGTTTTTGACGTTTTCCCTGTTTGAACACCCAAATGGCCTCGCTGACCCAAACGACCCACTTTCCCGTTCATCAGTTTACTTGGAAGCCTTGATCAATTTTCGATCCAAAACACGCCCAAACCCTAGGCCCACCTAGAACTGTGAGCTATAGCATACCGATTATGCCTGAAAATGACCCATTCACGTTGATATTCCTGTTTGACCACCCAAACAGCCCCGTTGACCCCTACGACCCATACTTCCCCGCTCTTCAGCCTACCTGAGAGACCCCAGCTGATTTTTGACCCATAACATGCCCAGGACCACCTCGAATTATGAGCTATAGCTCACTAATTTGACCCAAATATGGCCCGTTTACGCCGTTTTGCTCGTTTAACCAACCAGACGGTCCCGCCGACGTCAACGACCGATAATTCCCCACTTCTCGGCCTGCTTGGGAGCCCTCAATTAATTTTTGACCCAAAACACATTTGGGCTCTGGGCCAGCCCTCGGAATTGTGAGCTATAACACACCGATTTGGCCCAAAAATGGCCCGTTCGCATCATTTTGCCTATTTAATAACCCAAATGGCCTCGCTGACCCCAATGGCCCACACTCTCTACTTTTAAGACAACCTGGGAGCCGCGATCAATTTTTAGTCAAAAACACGCGTGGGCCTTGGGCACACCCTCTGAACCGTGAGGTATAGCACCCCAATTTTGCCAAAAAATAGCCCATTCGCACCGTTTCATCCATTTGATCA
>NW_025860633.1:0-2624 GCF_002878395.1 Capsicum annuum
TTCAACACAAATATTCAAAATTACCGCGGTGTAATAAAAAAGGCAAGAATTAATCTCAATGTATCCAAGGTTACTTACGTCTACTGAAGGTATTCCAATGGTTTCAGTTGATCCAGGTTTAAGGAGAATTTCTGAAGCTTTACAGTCAGAGACTGAAAACTCTAGTCATTCTCCCTCTCGTGTCCACCATATTGAATGGGGATTTCATGGATGGGGATGTACCTACTCAAGCAAGCCACACAGTTAGGCCTTAGCACCCACAACAGACAGCAAAGTTCAATGACCAAAAATGATAAAATTATCCATAAGCAATTTTGGTCCGTAACACAAATCATTTAAATGTCAATCTGAAACTCGGTCCATAGACCATAAATTCATAAGCCATCTAAAACAAATCCATTCAAAAATTTCTAGTATCCGTGATAATTCTTTAAACGAAAATCCATAAGTATATAAGCAACAGACAGAAATTTGAAAGTTAATGTTTCTATGATCTTCCTTGTATGTACACAGAGAAAAAATTGTAGCAAAGCTTTAATAGGTGCAAAATTTGCAACACAAATCTTTACTTTATTTAATAGGTGCAAAATTTGCAACACAAATCTTTACTTTAGTCATTCTCCCTCTCGAGTCCACCATATTGAATGGGGATTTCATGGATTGGGATGTACCTACTCAAGCAAGCCAATCAGTTAGGCCTTAGCACCCACAATAGACAACAAAGTTTAATGACCAAAAATGCTGAATTAATCAAATTTATGTTCGATAAAAGGAAAAAGGAACTTACTTGAGCAAGGTCTCAGTGACCTTAGCAGGGCGAGCAAAAGTAAGTTTTTTTTTTTATTAATGTTATAAAAAAAAAGTAAGTGCTTTTCTTCTTTTGTAATGTTAATAAAATGTTTACATTCTTTTTCAAAAATTTGCTAATTTAAATAACAAAATTTCAATTATTTCAGATGGTAAAAGGAATTTTGGGTAAAGTCCAGCTATCACACTTGGTGTTACTAATATTATTTTCTCTATTTCAGATATATGTAAATGAACTAGTTAATTATCATTAAAACCGAATAATTATAATTAAAGAAAATAATACATGTAATTTGTTTATTGATTAGGTGTAAACATCAAATATGGATAAATTTATTTTTCTGATGTGGAAATTCAAACCTGGAATAAAAGTCTAATTTGATTGGTTCAATTTGAACCTTAAAAAAACATAACTTTCTTCACCATCTCAAGTTGATTGGTTTAAGCTAAATTTATATATTTAAGGTCTATTCCATTGACCTTATCAAAATTTGAAGAAGAGCGACGAAATATTCAACAGACTATTCATAAAATATAGTGACGGTCATGTATGTTCTGACAAGTTTTGCAATATTAATTCAGTAAAGAAGGTTGATTACAACCTGGCAGATGAGACAACATTCACTAATGACGAAAGCGGCAGTGTGAAACCACAAACAAGAATCAGTAATTTGTAATATATCTAAGGAACATATATTTTTTTGATTTTACTTTTGTTGAGATACGTAATATGTTCGATGAAGATATATTTTTTTTTTATAAAGATACATAATTAGCTTTCGTTATATTTTTTTTTTTATTTTGAGTCTGTCGAGATACATAATTAGTTCTCCGATACATCCAACAAAAATACATAATTAGTTGAGATTTTTATCAATATTTTGCAAGGGTGCAAATTTATATAAATATGATAAGTTAAGGTGTATCATGCATGTTTATGTTATTTTTTCTAAAATAATTTTTGTGATCTAAAATCTGACATCACATTTGTTAGTTTTGAAAGGTAAAAGTGAGTCAATTCATTAATGGTAAGGGTATTATTGAGCCGAAAATCAAAAGAGTATAATTGATCCATTAAAAAAAGTATTTTTTTGATCCTTTTCCAATTAAAGTATAATGATTGTGTTAATTAATGTATCACTTTCTGTCAGGATCATGTTTTTGTGGACATGTAAATAGCATAATTATAGTTGTAATATGTCATTAGATATTTAACCACATAGCATCCATGAATAACTGTTTTGATCCCAAATGCAAGTAAATAATATGAATCAGTTATGCAATATTGTTCTTTACCAGGCTTGATTATGCTCACACACGAGTCCGAGTCCAAGCCAATATGTGCATGTCATGTATTTGAATTTAGAGTTTATGTTATCGAATTATGATTAATTAACGTGTATTTTACTTTATTTAATCAATTAACCATGATAAATTATATTAGTTAAGTGTATATATTGAGTGCAGGTAAATTTTACTTTATTTCATGCCAGTACATAAGGAATTTAATTATTTTCAAGTGATTGTAATACTATTCATTATATTGATCTTTTAATTTTTCTTCAATCACCAAAAAACAACTTAAATACCAAAATTAGATATTAATTTCATTTGTTAATAATAACGTTGAGGGTACGGGCCATCTATTTATTTATATACTAGATAAGCATGCCCATGCTATGCACGGGCCCAACATTTTGAATTCTAATATAATTTAATTGGTGTTTCATATTAGTTGTATCTATAATTTAAACACTAATTTGACATACATACTTCATAATAATCATAATTTGTAAATGCAAAAGCAAAATTTCATC
>NW_025860634.1:0-1303 GCF_002878395.1 Capsicum annuum
TGTCTTTCAATTCTTCATCATTCCAAATCTAGTGAAAATAAGACTAAGGGGGCCAATTTATAATAAATTACAAATGAAGATAAAAAGACCACTTTGCCCTTAATGAGAGGGGCGGCCATGGTGTGTAAATACACCATGTGTAATGTCCAAAATGCCCTTAATTAAGGTCCAAAACCGTGAGTCCTCAACCTTAAATGCTCCAAGAAATCTTCCACACGCGAGATTGCTTTAAGTTATGCTCAAAATGGGTCCTCCATGCATGTTCTTGTATTCTCGAGGTGACCAAGTCTTGAGCTACTATGTGTTGGCCTCCAAAAATTTCATCAAAAGATAAGATGACCATTTGTCTCATATCAAAGTGTAAACTTTGGGTCAAGTAAATAGTAGACATCTTGAGAGAAGATTTCTAACATACCAGTGATGACATCCGGTAAGGCCTTAGATTCTTGATGAGTAGTAAGAGAATACAAGTGATTCTGACTTGAGCTTGTACTAGATGTGGTACCCTTGGTGCAGGTTCTAACGATGTGGCAACTAGAACCATATTAACCCCTAGAGCAACCTTGACCCCAAGGAAATCCCTCAGCATATGTCTACGCTGGACATATTTTAAACACCGATTCTTCCCCTCACCATAAAAGCCATGATGCAACCGACCACACAATCTACAAGGGGGATATGATGGAGTTGACTGGGCCCTTCCCTTCTTGCTTGAGACTGAGCACCCTATGACCTAGAACCATGACCACTCTGAAAATGACGATCTCTGAATAGCTTAGGAAAATGAGCACTAGCCGTTAAATATGAAACCGAGTTGCCCCACCTCTTCTTAGACCATTTCCCACCATTTCTAAAACTCTGTTGCTAATCTCCACCCTGATCTGAATACCAAAACTTCATACTCTGTCTTTACCCATATCTTCTTGCTTTTTCTTTTCCTCCTCAACATATTTCATATACAACACAAGTCTAGAGAGGTCCATCTTCTTATTCAACAAGGAAACTTTACTCCCTAAAATCAACTCACAAGACAAATTAGAAGCAAATTTTATCATTCTATCCATCATGCTAGACCCTAGCTCAAGAGCACATCGAGACAACTAGGGGAATTTTAAGGCATAATTCTTCACTGACATCTTGCCTAGCATTAAATTTACAAACTCCTCCGCTGTTGCCTCCCTCAACTCCTAAGGAAAAAATTGTCAACAAAGGCACTAAAGATATCCTCCCATAAAAAAATTCACAATCATCACTCGTAAGCCATTCCTACTCCTCATAGCATTGGCTTACCATATCCTTTAAT
>NW_025860636.1:0-1033 GCF_002878395.1 Capsicum annuum
CAGTTGTATAAACATCATTACCATAAATATTTATAAGAAATATGCAGGATGTATGAAAGACTCACATAGCCCGAAGAAAATTATCATAATCATGAGAGAATGAAATAAGTATAATAACACATGTGAGTCATCATATAATTTGTCAAATACTTTCAGTTTATCAAGAATATCAATTCTCATAATTTAAATATCATTTAAATCTTTCGAAAGAGTAACTTTCACAATTCCACTTTCAAATCACTTCACCGTTCACCATAGACACAAGGAAACACACACACGCTGGAAGATCCTATAACCGACATAAACCATGTGAGCTACATGGAATCCTACGTACAACCCACGTTGGGAGCGTCGTCCTATCCTTGCCATCGGAGTAGGACTATCGATATCAAATCCACACAAACTAGTGATCACTATATAAATCAGCCTCAAGATCACTCCTAAGGGGGCACGAAGTTCTAAGGAAGTATGGTCGTTTTATACCTCCCACTTGGTGCTAATGATTTCTCCCGTACTTAGCTCAGATCATTTCAAAGACAATCCACAATACAATAATTTCAGTAATATAAAAAAATACATCGGGAGCCATCATGCTTCTCATCTATCAAAATCAACCACATTGTAAATTTCTTTCACACTCGAGTTCAAGACAACTCCATTAATATTAAAAGGTCAAATCATTCAAAATATCTCAAATATTCAACATCAACGTGCTTATAACACACACTTTCTAAAAAAACACAATTTCAAATGGGGATTCACGACCCAAATATCAATATCATGATAAATATCGTTCAAGATTCGTGCTTTATATCTCCACACATGTAAATTCATTTTTCAAAATCATAAATATCAAGATTTCATAATAATCATCATAAGATATGGGTTAATGCTTCAAATTCATAAAAAAATTAAATAAAAATCATGCCTTTGTAAAGAAAATTACTTTTGGGCACAAGAATGAAAGAGAGTTCTTGTTGAAAAACCCCACATACCTTGAATGATGAACTTTAGATCGATACTCGTTTTTGAG
>NW_025860637.1:0-1562 GCF_002878395.1 Capsicum annuum
TCTCCTTCAATTACCAAATCCTTCACCCCACCTAAACCCCTTGACTTAAGATCATTAGAAAAGAATGAAATTGAATTTCTAAAATTAAAAGTTATCTTCATGAATTTGAAAATTTGAAATAAAATTAAAATTGAAGAAAAGTTATTAACAGCGGTATTAATGATGGTGGTGGTGTTAATGGTGTGCGTATATTTTTTTGGGTTTGTTTTAATCGTTTTTTGGTGAGTTTTGTCGGAATATTTCGGAATGAAGAGTTTTGAATTGAAATGTGGTGATGCTATGACATTGTTGTTTCTTGAATTAGTGGTTTGATGAATGAATCATAAAGGGCTTGTAATTATGTTTAAAAAATTCAATCTTGATTTTGTTTTTCATGTTTTTGTTGTATGGTATATTTTGAGCTATTTGTTTTATTGGGTTTATGTTTTAATCAAAAGGAGCTTTTAATTATGTTTTGAATTGATTTTGTTGGGTTTGTGTAATGGCTATTGATAATATGTTTAAGTTTGAAGAAGATAGAAAATAAAGGAGAGAGGAGAGATGGGGTGGTTTGAAGAAGATAGAAAAGGGGGGAGAGGGCTGCGTTGCAGGGTAGGGCGCGGGGCGGGCGGGCTGGGTGGGGGATTGTTAAGAAGAAAGAAAATGGGGGTGGGGTATATATATATATATATATATATATATATATATATATAGATAGAGAGAGAGAGAGAGAGAGAGAGAGAGAGAGAGAGAGAGAGTGTATGGGGGATTAATTTTTTTTTTAGAAAAATTGAACTTCTTGCGTGGCAATGACGTGGCGTTGATGTGTAGGCGAGTGTAACACACTCTCCGTTGTGAGAGTGGTATTCAGTTTGAGGGACGAAAATAATATACTTTAAAGATGTTAAGGGGGGTAAATAAACAGAAGTTAAATAATATACTTCTTGTAATTTCTATTGTTAACTATTTTTTTTAAACAAAGAAAACTTACTTTACTACTATATATAAGAGGGATCTCCAACTTTGGTAGTCACTCACATGAATTTTTTTTTTTTCATTTTATCCTTGAATGAAGATTTATGACTTTGTAAATTCTCAATCATTTTGGTAATTTGGTTAATTATATGGGCTTTTGTGTGATGAGTTATAAAAAAGGAAAATTTCAAAAATAGCAACTATAGAGCCTTAATTGTAACTTTTATAGCAACAGTTTAATAATTACGAAAAATAGCATATTGTATTTTGTATTTAAGTAAACTTTTGTTATACAAATACATATACAACAAGATTTACTGCCCTTGTTTTACTCAAATTAGTTGAGTTAAATAAGGAATAATTATCTCATCTAATTAAATTCTCATAAATTACTCTTATTTAAGTTAATAGATTCCATTTCCGAATCAAACTCAAATATGAAGATTATTATTTTCATGATCTTCAAAATTTCAAAATATCATTCTCTTATATCTCTAACTATTTTTTCTTGTTAATTTTTTTATTTTTTTATCTTTTTTTATTTTATTTTTTTCTTTCCACTTTATTTTCTCTCTTCTACTTCTCTTTTTTTTTTTTTTTTTTTTTTT
>NW_025860638.1:0-1146 GCF_002878395.1 Capsicum annuum
GCGTATCCAAGTAAGTCGACTCAAAAAATAAATTACGAGACAAAACAATGAACGGAAAAAAAACAAACAAAAAAGGGTGACATGTAAAAGAAATAATCTACTTTAATAAGCCTTACTTAATGCGTATCCAAATAAATCGGCTCAAAAAATAAATTGAGACAAAACATTGAACGGAAAACAAAACAAATAAAAAAAAGAATGGCATGCTAAAGAAATGATTTACTTTAGCCTTACTTAATGCGTATCCAAATAAATCGACTTAAAAAATAAATTGAGATAAGATACTAAACGAAAAACAAAACAAATAAAAAATAAATAACATGTCAAAGAAATGATCTATGTTAACAAACCTTAATACGTATCCAAATAAGTCGGTCCAAAAAAAAATATCAGACATATAGACACTTGAACGAAAAACAAAACAAAAAAAAAAAAAAAAAGGGGTGGACATGACAAAGAAATGATTTACTATTAATAGTCTAATATTGTCTTTTAGCTTCATTATTTTAACTTGTGTGCCACCATAAAAACAGACAAAACTAGCCTGTCATGAAATTTCTAGTCTACTCCCTAATTCTTAATACCAAGTTACAAAAATAAAAATCTCACAATTTTTAAATCTTTTAATAAGATCATGTACATAAACCTTATCCTCTTTTCTTACGAGGTATAGAGGTTATTTCCTCAGCACAATGACTAATTACCAAAATAAGTTAGATAAAACAAAAAACGATGATAAAGTACAACGATAACAACATACCCGGTGAATTCCCACCAAGTGGGATCTGGGGAGGGTGAAATGTACGCAGTCCATACCACTACCTTTGAAGAAGTGGAGAGGATATTTTTGGTAGACTCCCCGGCTCAAGACACAGAGACGGCAAATAAGGTCGTAATAAAACATGAAACAAGAAACATGAAATCAGATGAAATAATAAAAATAAGGCACCCACAAAGTAGTTCGATACTGTATTGCTATGAATGCATACACAAATATATAGAAAATGTCAATTTTCTTTTCAAAGATTGATATTTAAGTATTACATAGGCCAAAATCCGATTGTGTGGCCTTAAAATTGTGTAACAATGTTCTTAGTGCATCCTATTTGTTGTTTGTTGAAGCCAATTCTGCCTCAGTTGCCTCAG
>NW_025860639.1:0-2030 GCF_002878395.1 Capsicum annuum
AAAATTTTAGGTAACGGCGGTGATAACTTAGATTTCAACTTTGTTATAGCAGTTTTGTTGTTAGAAGCATTAACAAAAGCAGTACATTATATTTTATTTTCGATACTATAAAATGCTACAACTTTATGTATCGAGTCAGCAATAAATTGTCCAGTACGTTTACGTTCTCCATCATATAAAAAAATAAGAATACGTTTTTGTATCACAAAATTACTATCAATCCAGTGACAAGTAATGGTTAAATAATCATTTTTATTTACAGCACGACCAAGATCAAAAGTTAGGGATATTCGACATTGAATATTTTTTAACAATGTAGATAAATAAAAACAATATTGTGAATGAAGTCTAAAAATATCAGATCAACAAGTACTTCTAGGAATACCATTAAACATAGGATTATAAATTGCTTGAATATAATGAATAAAAGCATCAGAAGAAGGAAAACTAAAAGACAAACAGCCTACAGCTATCATTTTTGCTATTTTTTTCCGGTCCCTCAATTTATTATACTTCTTCATTACGTGACCGGTTGTTGGGTCCATTTTAGTTTGTGTGGTCCCACCAACAGCCTCATCACCTGTGCAATTTTTAACTCTCTTTGGTGTTTTTCAGCTAAACGTCTCATTAACGTACCCGTACCCCCTTGCTTGCCTCCTCAAAAAATTACCATACAACACTAGTTTGTTTACGAGCTCTTGGGGCACGGGGAGGACTGGGAGAGAGATTAACCAATTCAGATCTAACGCTAGCATTTCCTACTGCGGGTGTCTCACAAATATTTTCATCATCTTCATCTAAATCAACCACATCTACTTTATTTTCTTCTTCGATACCGTAATTTTCCTGAACTTCTAAATAATCCATATCGTGAGCACCTACACCTATTTCTTCCTCAAAAGATTGACTAAGTGGTACCGGAGGCGAAGGTACACGGGTATATCTAGTACTTGAGTACCTCTACCGCTAGTAATTCGCTTTTTGCTATCACTACCACTTCCGGGATAAAAATTTTTGACACTTTTACCGAGGCTTCTTAATTTATCCATAGTATAAATCAAACTAAAATATATTCAAAATACACAAAAAGTAATAAAAATAAATATTCAACAATTAATACACTAGTTAAAAATTAAAAGTAAGAGATGGAACGACAATACCAAATTTTGGAAGTATCCGAAGGTTGCGACTTTAGAAACTTCCACTCTTACTTAGTAATCGCAAAATTAAAAAAATTAAAGTAAGCACTTTAGAAATTAAATATATAGAATATTTGAGAATTGAGAATCGAGAAATGAGATTTGAGAGAATGAAAAATTATGTGGAAAATGATTTGAAAGTGTAGGGTGTTTATGGAATTTTATTTTGGGGTTAAAAAATAATTTTAAATAAAAGAAAACTTTTTTTTTAAATATTTGAGCCCAAACTAGCTGTTATAGCCGTTGGGCCAACGGCTAGTTTGGCCTAATTTTCCAAAATCTTAAAAAAAAAAAAATTAATCTGGCTTATCCGGGCCGGGCCTGACCGGTTAACCGGCGGGCCCTAACCGAGTTGGGTACGGTCCGGATTAACTGGGCCCAATTCAAAACCCAACCAGATCGGAACCCGGACCCTTAAAGCCCTTGGACTTATCAGGCCGAGTCAAACCGGTCCGGTTTCCTTCAGTGCACCTTTAATCTGAAGGTCCAAAAATTAAAAATTGGCATAACTAATATTGTATTAATATTTTTCTTAATATTAGTAACTAACCAATTAATTATGTCTAAGTATTTTAGGTAAACAAAAAATTTAGAAAAAGGAAAACAACGACTAGCCATGTATGGTATTAAAATTTTTTATATGAAACTTTCTAACTAATTGAAAGAGAACTGAGAAGGTTCAAAGAAATCCTAAAATATACGAAATTTTTTTTTTTATAATATTTACCAATTCTAAATCAATTAGAATTTTATGTGATTTTTTTTATAATTCTATTTAAGTGATATTTTGGATCAAAACTTGAAATAATTTGTTCTTTGCTTTTACTTTTC
>NW_025860640.1:0-1090 GCF_002878395.1 Capsicum annuum
GGTACGACAATCTGTGGATGCATAACAAGAATGGATCCAATCTATACCAAAAATAATGTCAAACTCAACCATGTCTAATTTTATCAAATCAGCTAACACGATCTTATGAAGGACAGTTATGGGACACTTTCTATAGATCCTTTTGGCAATAACTAATTCTCCTACTAGTGTAGAAACTAAGAAAGGCTCAGGGATCTTTTCAGAAATTATCTCAAAATTCGTAGCAACTAATGGGGTCACATAAAATAAACTTAACCCAGGGTCCAACAATATGTAAACATCAAAATGGAAAATATAAAGCATACCAATGACAACATCCGGAGAGCTCTCTTGCTTCTGGAGAGATGGTAAAGCATAAAACTAATTCTGGAGTTGACTACCACTGATACTTAATGATAAGCCCTAAGGAGGGGTTGGACGAGCTACAGAAGCTGGTGCACTATTAACCTGAGTTTATGAATGAACACCTCTGCTTCTCTGCATAGCATATGGACACTTTCTAATTCTATGACCCAACTTGACACAACAAAAACAACCCTTCTCCTCAGCCAAGCTCTCACTGGGATGGGTCCTACCACACTTTGAATATGGAGGGTAATTGGGCTTACCACCCATACTATTTTAGACATTGACATAGAAGACTTACTTCACTATTCCTGTCTAGTTCTAGGTGCGGGGGCACTAGCTGAAGATGGTGTTTGCAAAGGCGGATGACTCAGAAACTATGAATGATTCCCTCTATGAGATATAGTCTGGCCATACTCAAATTGCCCTATTCTAACCCTCTTATTTACTCTCTTCCTTTCCTTTATCTTTACTACCTCAATCTGTCAATCATGTATCATCAGTCTAGGAAGATCTACGTCTCTATTGAGTATGGAAGTCCTAAACTCCTTAACCACCAACCTAGACATACCAGTCACAAACTTACTCATGCTAGACCTAAGCACAGCCATCTGATTAGGGGCATACTTAGACAACTGGTTGAACTTGAGGCAATACTCTTTTACTGTCATTGAACCCTGCCTCAGTTTCATGAACTCTTCTATCTTAGCTTTCCTCATCTCAAGTGGAAAGAACTTGTCTAAGA
>NW_025860641.1:0-1012 GCF_002878395.1 Capsicum annuum
TTGAACTTCAGATCACGGTGCTTCTAAAAGGATCAAACATTCATCGAGACAAAGTGAAATGGACATTTTCTACTCATGTTTAGAGTTTGTAAAAAATATGCTTGTTATACTGCTTGTTCAGACATACAATATTTTCTTACTTGATGTTGTTTCATTTGAATTTGGAAAGAAAATTACACGGCTGACTTGTTAATGTAGGATATCATATCATGTGCTATGTTGGAAATGCACTCCTATCAATGTACTGTGAGTGTGAAGTATTGGCGAGGCATATGACGCATTAGAGAAAATAGCGGAGAAGGATGTTGTCTCTTGGGTAGCTCACTGTCTCAATCAGTTTTCAGTTCTAAACAAAAGAAGTTTGATCTTTGTAATTGTGTTTGTTACTTTTTACAATTGTAAGATGATATATGTGGTAAATGGGATCCCTCTAAATTCTTGTTTTCTTTAACTTTAGCTTTAAAGATCCAATTTATACTCGAGAAATCACAGTAATGTGAACAATGAGTTGTCAAAGAACACTTGTTTACTTACGTAGAACCAACCAAAAAGAATAAATTGCTCTCTGTGGTTTAAAGTAATTTTGATACTATAAAAATAAAAGGCTGAAAGTTTAAATTTTGATTGAAGTGATAAGACTTTTACTTTAAAAAAACAAATACTAAAAAAGAAGTATTAATATATTTAAAATCATGTGGGTCCAATAAGGGTAAAAAGATAATTGTGCCTTTACAAAAATTCCAAATAAGAAAAGACGACATTTATTTTGGGACGGACAAAAAAGGAAATGGCGACACATAGTTTGGGACGGAGGGAGTAGTATTTTTATTTGGTTTGAAGGATATCATGTGACTCAGCAAAGAAGAAAAGTTTTGCCCTCCTCTCTTTCTCTTGCGTATCTAGTTCTATAGCTTAATCCTTACTTTTACGATGTAAGGGAAGAACGCATGTCAAAAGTTATTTAGTTTTGCTATTATGAGTATTTTTGGGGGTGTTGGAGACTTAATTAAAA
>NW_025860642.1:0-1982 GCF_002878395.1 Capsicum annuum
TTTGGAAGATATACTAGTCATCCCAAGTTTTCTTCCCTAGTTGTGTGGCTACACGCACTGGGGTATTTTCAGATAAGAAAGCTGAATCCAGATAGCCTGTGAGTGGTTTAGGATGACAAAGATACATAACCCAGGTAAATATTTTAAAGGCATGCTAAGCTCGATCCCTTTTCATGAATAGTTATATATATAAATATACATATATGTATGGTTATGTGTAAATGGATGGTTTTACTTTGTTTTATAAATGGCATTATTTGATCCTTATCCTGAGATCATGCTAGCGTTCACCTGCTAATCAATCTACTGGCGGTTGTATTCCCAAGCAATGCAGGAATCGACCGTTCTACTTCCTTTACTTAGTAATTGACTCGGGGATCAGTATTTAGACTGAAGTGTTGATCTTCCATCTTTTGGAAAGGCTCCATGTCATGTTATGGATATTTGTAGACATTTTGATATTCTTTTGGATATTGGTTTTAGCCATGGTTGGGGGCCTTCCCCAACCAAATTTTATTACTCTTTTTGTTAGAGGCTTTGTGGTACTGCTATAGGTTAGAATAGGCAGGATCCGTATAGATGTCAGCCTTACTATTGGTATTATCATTGAGGTTGGCATCATTAGACATAATTTCACACTGTTCCATCATATTTCATTTGGTATTAATTATACTATATTTTTGAACATCTTTGGTTATGGCCTGGTTTATGGCCCTAATTTTAGTATTGATTTGGTTTGGTTGGATTGTTGGTATAGGTTGGTTGGACTCTGTTTGGTCATTCACAGTTGTGATCCTATCCTAGAGTATTTAAGTGAGTTGTTACATATATTATTATATGCTTAAGATTCTGCCAACTCAGGAAAGGCGATTGGAGGTTGGGTTGGATAACGGGGTGGTCTCCAATCCCGAACGAAGTTAGGAAGCCTTTTATGAAAACATCTCTGGTTGGGTCGCATCAAGTTGATATTAGAGCCTTGGTTCATGGTCAATTGAGAGTGAACAAAGTCATGTCTATTAGAGTCTCTTTTAAGGGTGTATAGCATGCTACACTCATAAGGGGAAGGCTACAAGGCATTTAAGAATTTCTGGTTTTTTTGGAAAAAAAAAGAAGTGGGGGAGTTCTGGTTCCTACTCATCTGCTAGTTCTCATTACCAGGCAGGCGATAGGCTTCATCAAGGTTGTGATAATTTCCGAGCACAAGGTTCCCAATCTCAGGTAAATGAAGGTTAGTCAGTTTCTTCACTCCCCCCTTTTCGGTTCTATGGTCATCCTCATTAGGGTTATTATGATGAAAAAAGGGACAAATTCATTAAGTGTGGCCAAGCAGAACATCGACTTAGGTATTTTCTAGTTAATAAGGTTTCTATGGAGGTGAATAAAATTTATGTGGCTTCATCTTCTTCTCCTACACCTGGTGGTGTTGCATATACTTCTGTTACTTATCCTGGTTCTAGTATTGGTCGGAATAGGTTGTATGCTTTTGAGTACCGACAGGAATTTAAGGCATCACTTGCGTTACTGGTACGTTACAACTTTTCTCTCATGGCAATTATTATTTGCTTGATCTGAGTTCTACTCTCTTCTATGTGACTCCTAATGTGGATGTATATTTTGGTTTTGATTTGGAAGTTATTTTGGATCCATTTTCTGTTTCTACTAGTAGGTGAATTGGTTATTACTAAGAGAGTCCATAAGGGATGTGTGGTATCTGTTGGTGGCAAGCAGACCTTGGTGAATATGTTTGAGTTGGGTATGGTGGATTTCAATGTCATTCTGGGTATGGATTAGTTGCACTTTTTTTATGCATCCTTTGATTGTCAAACACTTAGGGTTATCTTTAGGTTCCTTGGTGAGCCAATTATAAAATGGGAGGGTGGTCCTTTAGCTCCTAGGGGGAGATTTATTTCTTATCTTAGAGCTCGAAGGTTAATCTCTAAAGATTGTCTTTATCACTTGGTTTGAGTTAAGGATTCTACCTC
>NW_025860643.1:0-31205 GCF_002878395.1 Capsicum annuum
TGTTGAAATTTGGATGACTTAAAATAGTCACTAGTAGAAGTATGTCGTGAGATATCATTTTGGTGTTTTACGCTTAAAATTGGTTTTGAATAGGATAGTATTCAAGTATCAGCCTTCCAATGTGTTGGTTTACTTTTCCCATTACATTTCTAATGTGTTTTGATTTCTTTTCTTTCTTCTTTCGCATTTGAACCCACCTTAGAGTCCAAATGGGATCTTTTTTTTTTCCCTTGCATCTCATAATGGGCCAACATGGCCCATCTTTCCTAGTCAAGCCGAAGGAAATCCCTTAAATAGTGTATGAATACAAGGAATCAAAAGAAGAAGAATGGACTAAAGTCCCATCCTTGAAGCAGCTAGGAGGCTTGGAAGTCTCATTTATTTATTTATTCATTTATTATTGTCTTTTTATTATTATTTTTTTTTCTTCATTTCATTATTCATTTATTTGGGCCTTGTAGCGAAAGTTGTAAATTTAATGCAAGTGGAGCAGATTCTGGGCCAACGGGCCTGAAAAAAATTAGAATAGGTTATAGGCCGAAAGTCCAACTAGATTAGGACATGGTTTATCGATTTGGGCCCAATGACCCATCTTTTACTTCCTCCTCCTTTTCCCCTTTTATGTGTTTATTTGCTTATTAGTTTATTTAGACTAAGTTAAAATCCCTACTAAGTCGCCCAAATCTATTTTACATAAGTTTTTTCTAAAAATTCAATCACTTTTCTATAAATTAATCTTTTCAGAAGTTAATCAAAAGATGTTTTTAAACAGACTGGATAACTGCAAGTTAGCGGACGTTTTAGGTACCTAATACCTTCCTAAAATGTTAATAGGAACCGCTTACTCAGAATCTTCAAAACTTAAGTGATTTTTCTTTTTTGGATTGTTTAAAGTATTTTTTAAGGGTTTCTTAATTCCTTTTCAAAATTAAGTAGCGACTCTTCAAGAAGTCAAAATTTTGTCAAAACACTTGCAAGTCTCAAGTTAGACCTTATTAATCTAGAAACTTACAAAAATACTGTTGAAAAGGAAAATAACACTCTCAAGGAACAAGTTAGTCAACTTGATTATTCAAATTTGAATCTTCAACCTGAAATCTTGAAATTGACTTTTTCTGGAAAAGGTAAAAATGCGGAAAGTGATTAACAGAAAAAATTTGAGCTTGAGTTAATCAAAGTCAAACAAGAATGTAATAATGAAAAGGAAAAAGTAGATAGGTTAATCTAAGAAAACTCTAGACTGAAACTTGATTTTCAAAGGGCCAATAGATGGACAAACTCCTCAAGAATTGTTCATTAATTGGGTGAAAGGACACATAGTGAAAAGGATGGATCAAGATATTTCAACAGTCATACTGTCACTAGTGATTTATGCTACATTTGTGGAAATCTTGGACATCCCACTACTGAATGTCCAATTACTGATATATCTAGATCTAAAAGTAAAAATTTAGCAAGCAAATTAGATTTCATAAGATCTTAGAGAAATAAAATAAATAATAAAATCAGTCACAGAAATAACTCATCTAACCTGTTGCCTCATTGGGATAAAAGAAACTCGGTTCATCCCTTTTCACATAAGAAAAGAGTCAAGCTTGTCTGAGTTCTTAAAGTTAACCCCTAATTTGTTTTGCAGGTAAAAGTGAATGGAGGCAAGAAAAATTGGTACATAGTTAGAGCTTGCTCAAGGCATAAGACTGGGAGAAAATAAAATTTCTTTCACTCACCATATTTAAAGAGGGGATGTTTTTAAGATTGAGAGAACCAGAACAATTTTTTTTCTGGTTTGTGGTGTTTGTGTAAGGGGGAAGTAAGAAAGATCCTCCTTCAAGACAAAATAATCAGATAAGTGCTTGGATATGGTTCGTATGAATCTTTGTGGACTAATGAAAGAAGCAGAATAAGCAAAAGGATGACAATGAAACTTACAAGCTTGCACAGGAACAGGTTGTACTACCAGATCCAACTGATGAAGGCATATTGATAGGGAGAACAACAAAGTATAAAATTAATTCACAAATAACACCGAGCAACCTGTAGGTAATTTTGTTGGTAAAATTGATGTTATCAAAAGAATCTTGAAATACTTCATGGAAATAAATGGATCGAGACTGGTGGTACTCTAGAGGGATTATTTTTCAACTTGGTAGGTTCTTTGATGCTAATTATGCAAGTCTTTCAGTGGATAGAAAAGCTCTACAAGTATGACACATTATATTGATTCATGTCCAACCACCTGGAAGAAAATCATTGTACCTTTATCAATTTTTGAAGTTAAATATGCTGCAACTAGGTCTTGTTATGCCAAAATTAAAGGATTATGGTTTGACTTAGGATATTCTTCAGCTTACTGTGATAATACCTAGGCAATTAACATTGCTAAGAAGCTAGTTAAACATAAAAGAACCAAACATATGGATATCAGATATCACTTTCTTAGAAATAATTTTGGAGAAGGTCTTATGTATGTTATGTTTTTATTTTGACTATCAAATTTCTAATATTATCAAAAGCCTTGAGTAGGGAACACTTTTAAGAGAACCGACAAGAATTGGGGATGATAAAAATTGTATAAATCCCCTCCACGAATTGAGTAGATTTGTCGTTCATGATTAAACTACACTTTAATGTTGATAAATTTAGTTTGTATATTTAATTATGTATCCTAAGCTCTGAACTTGTATTAACTCAAATAAACCTTGTTTAATTTCTACAGTAAAATTAGATTTCTTAAACATATGAGTCCATGACTTCTTGCATCAGGTATGCATTTACAAGTACCTCCTTAATTTGTTGATAAAAGAAGATCCAGAAGTACAAATCTAGCAAAGAAATCAGATTTTATAAAATCTTAGAGAAATAAAATAAATAACAAAACCAACCAGAGAAATAGGTCATCTAACCTGTTGCCTCATTGGGCTAAAAGAAACATGGTTCATCCTTATTCTCACAAGAAAAAACCCAAGCTTGTTTGGGTTCTTAACGTTAACCCCTAATTTTTTTTTCAGGTAAGAGTGAATGGAGGTAAGAAAAATTGGTACATGGTTAGAGCTTGCTCAAGGCATAAGACTGGGAGAAAATAAAGTTTCTTTCACTCACCATATTTAAAGAGGGAATTTTTTAAGATTGAGAGAACCAAAACAAATTTTTTCTGGTTTGTAGTGTTTGTGTAAGGGGGAAGTAAGAAAGCTCCCCCTTCAAAAAAAAATAATCAGATAAGTGCTTGGATCTGGTTTGTATGAATCTTTGTGGACTAATGAAAGAAGCAAAAAAGGCAAAAAGATGATAGTGAAACTTATGAGTTTGCACAGGAACAGGTTGTACTACCAGATCCAATTTATAAAGTCATATTGACAGGGGGAATAACAAAGAATGAAATTTATTCATAAATAACACCGAGCAAGCTACTGGTAATTTTGTTGGTATAATTGGTGTTATCAAAAGAATCTTGAAATACTCCATCGGAATAAATGGTTCGAGACTGGTGGTACCCTAGAAGGAGTATTTATCAACTTGGTAGGTTCTATGATGCTAATTATGCAACTCTTTCCGTGGATAGAAAAGCTCTACAAGTATGAAACATTATCTTGATTCATGTCCAACCACCTAGAAGAAAATCACTGTAGTTTTATCAACTGTTGAAGTTGTGTATGCTGCAGCTAGGTTTTCTTATGCCAAAATTAAAGGATTATGGTATTGACTTAGGATATGCTTAAATTTACTGTTAACACATGGGCAATTAACATTTCTAAGAATCCAGTTAAAAATAAAAGAACTAAGCATATGGATATCAGACATTACTTTCTTAGAAATAATTCTGGAGGAGGTTTTATGTCTGTTATGTTTTATTTGAATATCAAAGTGTTGATATTTTCAAAAGCCTTGAGTAGGGACACTTTGGAAAGAATCGCCTAGAATTGGGGATGATTAAAATTGTATAAATCACCTCGAATGATTGACTAGATATGTTGTTCATGCTTAAACTACACTGTAATGTTGATTAATTCAGTTTGAACATTTTATTGTGTATACTAAGCTCTGAACTTGTATTAACTCGAATAAACCTTGTTTAATTCCTATAGTGAAGCTGGATTGCTTAAGCATATAAGTCTATGACTTCTTATATCAGGTATGAATTTACAAGTACCACCTTAAATTGCTTAAGTTAAAACAGATGAGTTTGTGTGGTCCAAGTATTACTAGTCCTAATACTGATATGTAACCGCCAAAATTTTAAGAGTCCACTATTTTTCAAAAAGCTGCCACCACCTTCACTTCACTACAACCTTTCACATCATCTCCTTTCTGAACACAATTATTACATCTTCCTTACGTTTCAACTTCTAATTTTTTTCCTCTTTAAATACATTTTATCCTTGATTTTCTTCCCACACCAAATATCCAAAACTTTTTCAAATATTTTTTAAGTGAATTCTAGTCCAACAATGGCTTCCCCTTCTTCATCTGAATCACCAAAGTCAAATCTTTAAAATAAAGCTACATCTACTGAACTCATAGTTTATCCAAATGCTAACACTTTAATTCCCATTCCCCCAACATCTCCATGAAATTATCCAATTTTTCTAGTTGGTACAACCTTAAAAATTAGTTTTCTCAGTTCTCAACAAACCCTTCCTTCACTCAAAATCCAAACCCAGCAGTTCTAGATATCCCACCCCTTCAAATCTTAGATTCAGCGGACACTGATGATATTTCCATTGTAAATATAATCCCTCGATGATCCAGATCTCAGTCCACAAAGAAACGTTCCCCAGTTCCTATTGTTGTTGAAGAATTGGACCTACCTGATGAACCACATTCACTTTCTATTTCACCTAGAACTCCTTACACTCGTAACAAAGAACACCAAGAGGAGGTTTCTATGCCTGAGGCACTTCGAGCTAGCAAAAGGACACGCTCGATTCCACCTGTTCCTAAATCTTCTTCCTTTCTCCAAGATGTGCTATTCTTCTTTGTAAGGAAGGGAAAAACAAAACATTGTATTCCTAAACCCTCTGTCTTTCAACCTCCTCATTTCTTTCACAAGTCTAAAGAAAATACAACACCATCACCCCCATCCAAACCCTCCAAGTCAAAACCTTTATCTAGCTCTAGGAAATGCATTCCCACACCTGTTTCATTAGATACATCTGAGTCTGATACCACTTCTGTTGTTTTCCCTAATTCTGATGAGGATTTTACATTAAAGAGATTCCTGATCCTTTTAATTCCAAGGAGAATCATGTCCTCCACTTTCAGAAGAGAAAACTTGCTAGGAGTAGGGTAGTGACTGGATTCGGAGGTCCTGATATGGCAGTATTATTGACCAAATTGGCTGCTCAGGGGTGGACAAGCTTGTTTCTTCAAGGTTATTTTTAAAGAAAGTTCGCAAAATCCGAGGTGTATGAATTTTACACAAATGGGGTTGAACGTGGCGATCTATTCTCTTCTTCTGTGAGAGGGGAACCTATAAATTTGATTGCCGATGATCTGGCTAGGATCTTAGATATTCCTTTGGGGGCTTGGGATCATTATTTTAAGTTTGAATAGCCCCCTTTGGACTATCTTACATCTATTATAGATATTTCTAGGAAATTCTATGGCAATCCTAATCTTCTTCATCGTCATCGAGTGGTTATGCGGGAAATGTCACCTCTCCATCAACTTTATTTTGATTTTATGCACAAGATTATTATTCCTAGGAAAGAAAGATGCACCAAGGAAAACTTTCTCGACTTGACTCTCATGGAACTCTTGGATACTGAAGTTAAAATTGAGTTGCCCAGACTCATGATCAAGCACATGCAGAGGGTCCTCATTGGGATGTCAAAGAACATACTCTACCTTATGAGTTCTGGTTGGCACCAAGGGACAAGGCAAACACCTATGTTTACCTTGTCCATTAAAAAGTTAACGATATTAGTTACGTGATAAAGTGTAAGGTACCTTATAAGGTAAATGGAGTCACTTACCTTATTTATTATCTATTTGACCAACTCAAAAAAATTTCAAGGTATTACAAGGTAAATGGAGTCATTTACCTTGTAAGGTAGGATCCCATATTCATCTTGTAAGATAGGATCTAATGTTTACCTTGTAACAACTTCAATATTCTCCATGCTATATAAAAGTATGAGTGTAGGTTTATGATACCAAACGGTATCTACAAGAGCACAAAATAGTCCACAAACTCACAAAAATAGTCCACACATACAAGACGTTAAATGAGAACAACAAACACACTAACTTGAAAAATAAGGAGATAGATAACTTGACACAAAAAGAACTTATTAGGTAGCAAATAAAGAGTATCAAACTTTAAAACCTCTACAAAACAATTTAACAAGAACCAAATTCTTACGGGAACACAAGAGGAACGCGGTTCTCTCAAGCACTCTCGTTTCTAGCCATTTCACAACACAAGTGGAACCTTTCACTTGTGATCTTAAAATGTTTGGTGGTCTACTCTCTTCTTGAGAGGAAATATGATGTTCAATATTACAAGTGTTTTCAAGAATGAACTACCTAAAGAACAAGGCTAACGAAAATGTTTAAATAGTCTATTACAAAAGATATTGGGAAAGGACTCCTTTGCCCTTAATGAGGTTGGCGGGTGTGGAGTGTATTTGGGGAAGCCTTGGGTGTATTTTTCAGCACCTAAGGCCAGACCTCGTATGTCAAGGCGTACACTCCCTTGGGCACGTTCACAACAAGCTCAAACGCATTTATTTTCATAAACGTGCCTTGTAGTCTTTGTAGTTCCCGAGCTTGGACAAGGATTTGAAAAAGGTCTTCAATTCACTTTGCAAATCTGAAATTTGACCTTTAACAAAAACTTGTGATCCTTGTGCTCCTCATGCTTGTAGCATCCTCTCCACATTCAAAGGAATTTGTTCTTAAATTCGCACCTTGCAAAACCAAAGAGAGGGAAAACAAGCACACAATCCTCAAGATAGGAGGGTTAAAATTAGTACCACAAATTATATAGACATGCCAAGGGCATACACTTTTGGAATACAAGCAACAATTCTTTGTTACGATCATGAAACACGTACCATAAGCATAACAAAGAACATGGCTAAGATAAACATCAAGGAAAGAGGAGTGCAATCTGAAACTATCATATATGTCATTAAGTCAAGGTTGTTCACATTTGGAATATACCCACGGGTCCTTTGTGTGTGACATGAAAAACTTAGCATGAATGACACAAAGGAAGTGACTTTGGCAAATATCAAGAGATAAGAAAACTACAATGGTCTTAATGGCTTTACAATACCCAAAAGGTAAGACTACCTTTATCTTAGGAACCATAAGATACATTTGTTTCATTACCTTTACAAAGGACCTCATCAAATATAGTGCCACTATTGATCTTAAGATCCACCTCAACCACATATCACCATCATGCAAGCAAGAAAACCATCCACCAAACTTCCTTCCACTACACAATACAAATTCAAAATTAACATGGTTATTATCATAGTTAAAGAGGTAGTATAGAAAGGAATAAAGTGTGAAGACATCTTGCCGAGGGCGTACACTTTTAAAATTTGACCAGTAATCCTTTATTTTTACCATGAAACACGTATTTTGAAAATTACAAAGGATAGGGATAAGATAATCATCAAGGAAAGATAAGCATAAGCCGAGGCAACTCCTTTTCCAATCCACTAGTATTCCGAGAGCAAAAGGATGGTGTAACCAAGGGTATAACTCGAGATTAACCAATCCTTTTACTAGGATATCATCCAAGACTAAAGATTTGTGGCCTAGAAGTCTTCTCTTAATAGAAAGCACACCTTTATTCAAAAGTTTTCCAAGCATATGATTACCTTGATCAAAACTAGTAACACAATTTGCATCACACAAGCTCAAAGGAATATGTCCAATATCATGGTCAATATTACAAGAATGAACACTAACTTGAGAATTTTGAATCACATCACTCACATGGTCAAGTAGTGAACTATCCATAAGAGAAAATTGACCAACATATGCAACAAGAGAACTACCAAGGAAAGATTTATGCCTTTCTACACTATGTAAAACCGAAGCTACTTCACATTGGATACTAATATCCTTATCACAACATTTCAAGCATAATGAAGTGTAGAGTGTAGCAGTTATACCTCGGTGTATGCCATAATATTCCACTTGTTTGGATCTCTCGGCCAAGGATGTCACTAGCTCATTTCCCATGTTATCATGTGGAACCCCTTTTTGATCATTATTTGATAGCATATGAACTTGAACCTATACATAAGAAGGATCAATGCTAGGAAAAGTGATAGAATGTGGGTTAGTGAGCATCAAATATCCTTTGTGGGCAAATCCCATAAGCACATTTTTCTTTTTCTTTCCTACTTCACTGCCCGCGGTTTTTCTTTCCCTTGCCCTCTTTTCTTCACATTCTTCTTGTACCTGACCACTAAGTTTCTCTCCATCTTGAGGCTTGAACTCATTCTCCTTGGATCCTAACTCTCCCTCTTTTTCTACTTAGATGGGGTATTTCTAGGTTAGTGTAGCTTGGGAAGGAGACATTGGATTTAGTAGAGTGTAGGGTCTTTGAATTGGAGGATTTTGGAGTGGAGGATTCGGGTTTAGGGATAGAATTTTGGTTCCAAGTCCTCCTTGTGGAACTTGGTGGAGTGAAGAATGGCTAGGTCTATCTTGTTCTCGGCTTTGGGACTAAAGATTGACTTGGTTTGTAGCACTTGGTGGATACAATATTTGGTGCAAGGTTTCGGGAGTAATAGTAGGTGAGGTGGTTTGAGGGGTATGAGGTCGAGAAATCCTTTGGCTTTCCATCCTCTCCAACCTCTCACTCATTAAGGCCACATCTGAACCCAATTTCTGAACATTTGCCTTCATCTTAGCCACGCCTCGAGACAAAGTTTCAAGACTAGCTAAGAGGACATTTATAACATTATTGTCCACGGTTGGAGCATTGGAATTTTTGAGTTCCATTTGCAATTGTACCTATAAAACAAGAGAACGTTAGTTCAAAATATGCTTACACATTCTTCACACTCGGCTTCCTCACTTGGTTCTTCAAGTGTTGTAAGCCGGGTATCAATCCTTGAGTGCTTAGGAACGAGTATACTCTTGAGTTAGAATGGATTTCGGTTTTAAAGACTCAAGGAAGTTTTGTACACAGTTGAGCCAAGAACAACTACGAATTGTAAATGATCAAATCACCACAAAGAATGTTGACACGAAAGACGTACTCAAAAACTAGTTCACAACTTAGTAGGTTGTTACTTAGTTGTCAACTAGTATAGGAGACAAATAGAAAGAAACTAGTAGAGACAAGGAAAGAAACTTAGAAGTTCCTATGACTTGAGTTTTGTTGTTGATGTAGTCCACACTTTTTATTTTTTTAATTTTTTTTTTGGCCGTTGGTGTTGTTGTTTTTGCTTGAAAGTTGATGTTTTTCAATTTAAGTTGTTAAATCTAGTTATTTTGGTGATGATTTTTGGTTTTGGAATGAGAAAAAAAGACTCTGAACTCTTTTCCCAAAGGTCAAAAGGTGCACATCATTTTTTCACCAACTTGCACTAAAATGGCAAAACACCCTTTTGCCTTGTCTTTTCCCTTTCCTCTTTTGGCCTTTCTTGAAAGATGTTTTGACACTCTTTTGGTAGGCAAGATTTTGGTAGGTATTTGTTTCTTTTCCACTTTAGTGTTGTCTTGAAAGTATTCCCAAGACAACACAATCCTTACCTCTCTCTTCCTTTTTTCAAATCAAACAAGGCCTTTTGTTGAATATTACTCAAGAACAACAATAAGAACACTTTGAATAATAACAATATCTAAATCGTCCAACCTTTCAACAACAACTTAACAAGGTTCAAATCTTGGACTTTAGACTCAAGTGTTCTAGGGAATCAACAAGCTAACACACGAAACTACTAAGACAAGTAAAATAACACCTAATCTAGACACAAATTCGGCCAAACAACAACAACACTTCGGCCAAGACACCCAACCCGTAGAATAACTTCTTTTTGTAAGATTTTTGATCTTGGACACCTCTTCTATGATTAGGAAATAAAGATCTAACACTATAACACACAAAACATGCAAAAGTCACAATAAAACTATACACAAATCTCGGCCAAAAAAACAACAAGACACAATTTTGGCCAAGACAACAAGAATAGACAGATTTGCTTCTTTTTGAAATTTTCATCTTTTCAACACCTCTTTTTTTTCGACTTAGAGAGCCCAAGATTGGTAGTGTAGGAACACAACCAGCCTTAGATTTTATACCAAATGGTATCTACAAGATCACAAAAAAGTCCACAAACTCAGAAAAACAGTCCACACGTACAAGACATCAAACGAGAACAACAAATACACTAACCTGAGAAATAAGGAGATAGATAACTTAACACAAAGAGAAATTATTAGGTAGAAACTAAAGAGTGTACCAAACTCTAAAACCTTTACAAAACAAGTTAACAAGTACCAAGTTCTTACGGGAACACAAGAGGAACGCGGTTCTCTCAAGTACTCTCGTTTCTATCCGTTTCACAACACAAGTGGAACCTTTCACTTGTGATCTTCAAATGTTTGGTGGTCTACTCTCTTCTTGAGAGAAAATATGATGTTCAATATTACAACTGTTTTCAAGAATGAACTAACTAAGGAACAAGACTAAGGAAAATGTTTAAATAGTCTATTACAAAAGGTAATGCAAAAGGACTCCTTTGCCCTTAATGAGGATGACGGGTGTGGAGTGTATTTGGTGCAGCCTTGGGTGTATTTTTGAGAACCTAAGGCCAGTGCTCACATGTCAAGCTGTACATTCCCTTCGGCGTGTTCACAACAAGATGCGCCTTGTAGTCTTTGTAGTTCCCGAGCTTGGACAAGGCTTTGAAAAAGGTCTTCAATTCACTTTTCAAATTCGAAACTTGAACCTTCAATAAAAACTTGTAATCCTTGTGCTCCTCATATTTGTATCAGTTTATTTCTTGCATCAACTCAAGAAAAAAAATTTTGAAGTTCATAACTCAAAATATTTGTTGAACCTTATTCATTTCTTACTTTAAGATGGATAAGGTAAGAGTAAATTTATATTGGGATGATGAAGTTTTGAATGATAGGGATTTATTAGTCGGCGTCCTAAAGTGGTTCAATTATTTTTTTTATCTCTCAAATATGATCATTTGAAAAGGTTGTTTAGGAGTAAAATGGGTATTACTAATTCGAAAGATGATGTGGTTCCAAACAACGCCTGGATAAATGGGAGTTCCATTTACGGCCATTCCATACATGAGTTTCATGTCTTGTAAGGTTATCGTCGTTTCACTTGTTCTCAAGTGCAAGGTATGTGTTTTTGGTCGCCACCTTTCAACTAGTGTAGTAATAAGGAATAATCGTAGGGAACGAATCCAACATCTATAACGCCCCTAAAACCATAAATGTTAAATTAATTAAGAAGACTGGGATGAAACAAATGATTTTAACACGTTCTCAAAAGCCATTATCATTACGCCACACTGCCAAACATGACTTTTCTCCTTTTAATGTGCCTTTTCAAATAGTCTTGGACCGATGCTTACTTTCCGTTGCATATGCGTCATACTGTGATGGTCCTGGATGCACAAAGTGTTGATATTCCATATCTATACAGAAAGAAAAATAAAATTAATTTTGATATGTGTTTCATACAAAGTGTTAATGTACACATGCGTGCAATTAAAGGGAGTTTGGAACCTAAAAGGCAAGCTTTTTACACATGCATTACCAAATTTAACATCTCTGTTGTGCAAACAACAAAATCAAAAAGAATTAGATAGACAATACTAACTTAACGTAGGTTTAGACGTAACAAGTTGATATGATAACAACAACATTTGACAAATTAAGAAGTTACAAAAATGATTAATAATATTATACTACGTACTTGTTTGTTCGGTATTGAAAAAAGTTATATAAAAATGTGATTAAAGTATATCTTAAAGTGAGTTTCTTTTTTATGAAATAGATTTTGAACAAAAACAAACACCAAAATAATATAGAAGAAAAGAGTGAAACAGATAATGTGAAAAAATTGAATGAAATGAACGGGTGGTATATAAAAGAAAATTAATAAGGTAAGACACATTTTACCTTATAAGGTAAAATCACCATTTTACCTTGCACTTCATCATGTGACTAACACCGTTAACTTTTTAATGGATAAGATAAACAGAGGTGTTTATCTTGTTCGTTTTGAAATTTTTCCATTGTGATGTGTCCTCTTGAAATTTTGACTGAAAAAACTTGCCCTTTAAGCTCCGAACCGGGTGTTTTTCACGTAAATATTACTGTGCAATTACTTACTGTTTTAACTAGATAGGAACACGTTAGTCAACCTGTTTCATTGATAGACAACTATTAGACTAAAATAAATTATCAGTAGGAACTGTACTCTACCAATATCGATTTAAGTTAATGTACGTATTGTGCAGATAATATTTGTGCAATCCAACCACTTAAAAGATTGAGCAGAAATATATCTCGTGACACTGGCAGCATGTGTATATGTCATCTCTAGGAGGAAAGAAACCTTCGAATTTTTCAAAATATATTAAAATGTAAGAGATATTCTTTTTTAAATAAACAAAAAGAGAATGTAAAAATATAATTTAAAACAGATGGAGTACTAAAACTTTTGGATGGGTATGAAATTAAAGAATTGGATGCAAAGGTTCACCTTCAGCATCTCCTATTATTAACCCTCTAGGGCATTATCCATGTATTCAACCTTGTGTTGTTGTCAGCCTCTAAAGTAATCATCCTATGTTGGCTCACATTTTTTTAAGACAACCAATTACTTGAAAAAGACATGACTAATTGTTTGAGTTACATTAATACACTTTCAAGATCTTTCATTGTTGAGAATAGGGGGCCGTGTTCTATCCTGTGACGTCTTTCCGTGAACTATTGAAGGTATCAAGAGAATATCAAATATTAACGGTGACGAAGGTTATCGAATTTATGTGCACACTGTGATTTTTTAAAGTCAGAAACATATTGACCCCATTGAAATAGCTGCTTTCAAAATAATGAAAGCCAGTTTCTAAATTTGACGAATGTTAGCTACAAAAAATACTAACAATAAATATTGGCATTTGCTATTAGCCAGCTACTAGCACTTGCTTGCTTATAGCCAGGTTCTAAATTGGAAAAATATATGACATTTCACATTTACATCCAATAATTCCCCAGCCAGTTATTAGAACTTGCTTGCTTATAAACAATAAAAATATTTCACGAAAATGATGTATCAAAGACTAATTGATGACATTAACATCCTTAATGGTGCTCAAAAAGGTTGCAATAATACAGTTACAGGCCACAACCATATATTCTTGGTAACATATATTCAAATGAATGACCCCTCAGTAACATATTAATTTATCTATCTTACTAAAAATAAATATCCTAAATTAGTTGATCTCTTAATAAATCATGATAGAATTAATTAAATTTTTTTTCATTTTTGCCCTACAATTAATATACTCTTTGGAAGTTTAGACAAATTATTTTTATGTCAATTAATATGGATAAAGAGTATAGTAGTTTAAAAAAAAAAAAAAAAAGGTAGCCCGGTGCACTAAAACTACTGCTTTACGCGGTGTCCGGGGAGGGCCCACCACAAGGGTATATTGTACGCAACCTTACCTTGCAATTCTGTCAAGGGCTGTTTCAAAGACTTGAACCCGTGACCTCCTAGTCACATGGAGGCAACATTACCAATTACTCCAAAGCTCTCCTTCAATAAAGAGTATAGTAATAAATTGATTATTCCATTAATGATTACTCAAGCACCGTGAAAAATGAAAAGTGCTCAACTAATATCGGACGGAGAAGAACTATATATAAAATTGTATTAATTGAAGTTTCACATGTTATAATATGTCAATATCATTTTATAACTTAAAAGATTATTAGTTAACAATAAAAATAAAAAATTATCTCTAGTTTATCTTACAAGAATATGAATGTCTAAGAGAGATATGCAGTGGTTAAATATATGACTGCGTTTTTTCTTAAAGAGAAAATTATTATTTGTATCACGGTTTATACCAAACCACCAGTGAGTACGTACAACAACAATAACATATACTTGTAATCCTACAGAGTGGGTCTGGGGAGGGTAGAGCCGGCCTTACCACTCCATACAGGTAGAAAGGTTGTTTCCAATAGACATAACCTGTCGTGAGTAAGTATTTACTGTCTAGATACCTTGGTTAATTCAAGTTCTGTTTACATTCCAAACTCCAATTATAAAATTATAAAATAAAAAGAAAAAGAGGGGAAGGTCCATGAATACTTCACACTGTATTTTTTTCAAAAAAAGAATATAGACATTAACATCTTAGCCAAACTCCAATTATAAAATTATAAAATAAAAAGAAAAAGAGGGGAAGGTCCATGAATACTTCACACTGTATTTTTTTCAAAAAAAGAATATAGACATTAACATCTTAGCCAAAAAGATGTAGTGAATGGGAAGCTTGCTTCTAATATATATTATATCAGAGCCAGGTTTCGATCCTGGGACCTGTGGGTTATGGGCCCACCACGCTTCCGCTGCGCCACTCTGATGCTGTTGTTCATTTCGCACGCCAGATTATTTATAAATATATACAAAAGATAAATAAGGCAAATGAACCCTTGAACTTCCATAAATTATTTACTTGCCTCCATATCTTCCAGGATTTTTATTTGCTACCCTCTTTTTCTTTATAAAAATTTTTACAGGTGTTTTGGCTTTCTGGGGAAAGAAATGAAAAAGAGAATAAAAACACATATAGAATGTACTAATTGAATAATTATCAGAAAGCAAATAGTTTTACGGTGGCATACGAACTCTTAATGCATGTGAAGAGACTTTCCCAATAAGAATACTAGTTGTTGTTGTTCATTATGAAATGAATATATCACATCCATTAATATATATGGATGGTGAGTCCTATTGTACAAAGCTAAATTCAATAGATTTATCGGAGAGTTTCATTGGTGCGCATCCAAAAGGATGACGATTTTTATTGGGAATACAGCATAGCATAGAAAGGGAGAACCCATTTGACTTATAATCCTCTTAGCATTTATTTTTTTTCCAATGTGGGACAATTGGTTCATAACAATTGTCTCCGCTTGAGAACCAACGACCTCGTTGGTCATGGCTGATCCCAGTTGGTCACGGTTAGCACCCTTCTTAGGTCCAGGCCACCACACTCCGAGTCACGGCCCAACGCGCGGGCTCCCCACACGTGGATCAATCCTCGTTGGTCATGGCTACGCCCAATTAGTCGCGGCTGGCACCCCATTTGACTTATAATCCCCTTAGCATTTATTTTTTTTCTAATGTGGGACAATTGGTTCTTAACAATTGTCTCCGTTTGAGAACCAACGACCTCGTTGGTCATGGCTGAGCCCAGTTGGTCACGGCTAGCACCCTTCTTAGGTCCAGGCCACCACTCCTAGTCACGGCCCAATGCGTGGGACTCTCAACGAGAGCACCAATGTTATAAATCAAACGGGAGAGCCCAACTCAAAATACTAATCTAATAGGTGGGAGAACCCATTTGGCTTATAATCCCCTTAGTATTTCTCTTTTTTTCCAATATGGGACAACTGGTTCATAACAAAAACCCATAAATACCTTCCTACTTTCTAAGACGTCTCTCTTGTCTTGCCAATCTAGTATTGGCATATAAGAGAACTTTCTTGGAGAAGGCCAGCAATATGACAAAAAGCCAACTTGCTCTAAGCATACCACCGGTTTCGAGGCTTGATTATGGAAAAATTCTTGATTGAGGGCGTTACCCCTGAATGTACCCTACCCTACACAAATCCGAACTAGTCGGACTTCAATGCTGACACCAAACACTGGATAAGAACCCCAAATAAATTTCTCTAAGCATCAATATATCACTAGAAACATGTAAAAGCAACTGAAAGATCATTTCATTTCACAACAAGTTAGGGTTTGACTATATGAAACTAATATAGCTTCTCTATATTGCGGAAACCGCTAATTTCATCAGTGTTAGCTGGAAATGAGAAGATACATATTCAATGTACTGTATGTACAATACAAGTGTTTCCTCTGGTGGAAGATCCTCTACAGTTGAATACATTTGTTTACAAACTTCTTTGTGAAACTCGTTCAGCTCCAAACCCAGGAGAAGTCTCAGAAAATATCCAACTGTTATCGTAATTCAAGCTGCAGTGACACCTCACGATCTTCCTACGCCGTCCTCAATCACATGAAGAGGGTGCTCAAAGATATTCCAGGAAAGTCCAATCACCTACTTCGTAGACTTAAATCAATTCCGTGCCCCAAAATATATAATCTGTCGTTAAAGAATGCATCAGTTCATATTTAAAATTGAAAGTTAGTTCAAACGGGTTGAGCAAGAAGTCGAGTTTACCAAGTCGTTGTGAAGAATGAATAATATCAACTTATTTTTGGAGGAGGTGGTGCAGATGGCTCTTTGTGATGAAATAACTTGACCAATGACCTACGCTCGCAGTCCTTCAGAAGCATATATTCAAACATATGATGAAGTTTCGCAGACTTGCTTTAGCACAAGGACGCTAAGTTTTGGGTGCGGTGTTGTTGCAATATCAAAACTTCACAACTCAACAGAACAATTGAGCAATTAGTGGAACACTTATGTTTCAAGCAAAATATGTTCTGTTACAAGCATACAAAACATCTCAGTTGAATGTCCCTTCAGGGTCATTCGATAAAAACTATACAGAGAGATCAGCACGTCCCTTTGCACAATTAAGGATGACATGCACAAAGCGAGTTGGTGTGCACATACAATATTCTAATAAAATAATGACACTAAGAGCATTGTGTTTACATGTTCAGTTCACAGGTTCAGTCGAAAGGGCAGCACAAGTGACAAGTCCTCAAACCTCAATAACATGTCAACCATTAATTTTGAAAAACCAGTGTTAATGTTTCAAATTGATACGAACACAGTTGCAAAGTCAATTACAAATAGCTTCTCTTTGTTAGCAGATATATTGAAGCATGGTATAATGCTATAGAAACAAATCTGGTAATACAGTTATATTGAGTAGTGGAAAAATCAAGAGCAAATTCCATTGTTATACAGTAAGAAGAAAGGGAAAATGAAGACCAAATAGAATAGAGAGAGAAAATATCTGAAACTAATTCTTTTCCTTTCCCCAAAACTAGAACTTATACAATTCAAGACCACAGATATATAATTACATGAGTGGGCCGGGTATCCGCAAGCGCCAACCATTCCAAGCTTGGGAAGGAAACTCTGCTGATGCATACCAAGGAGAGACTTGGTAAAGATATCAGAAAGCTGGTTGGCTGTGGAGACAGAATGCAAAGAGATCGAACCAGCAGACAAAGCATCCCGAACAAAATGGCAATCCAATTCAATGTGTTTAGTATGCTCATGAAAAATAGGGTTCTTCACATTATGTACAACTGCCTGATTGTCACAGAAAATAGCAATAGGTTGAGGAGGAGGAATATTGAAGTCATCCAAAAGCCTGAACAGCCAAGTAATTTCAGCCACCAATAAATGCAAGGCTCGATACTCAGCTTCAGCAGAAGAATGGGCAATGGTGGGCTGCTTTTTAGATTTCCAAGAAATGGGACATCCATCAAGAAATAAGACAAAACCAGAAATGGATTTTCGTGTATCAACACAACTTGCCCAGTTAGAATCAGAATACCCTTTAAGCGAAAAATCAGAACTATTATTCAAATGTAACCCAGGTGAAAGGTCCCAGAAAGATACCGTAAGACACGAAGACCAGCCTCTAAATGAGGAACCCTAGGAGAAGCCATGAATTGGCTTAAGTGCTGAATAGGGAAAGACAAATCAGGTTAATATGTTGGAGAAAATTTAATTTTCCAACCAATTTTCTATAAATGGAAGAATCATCCAACAAAGCGCCACAATCCGAGAACAATTTAACTTGGGGATCCAAGGGAGAAACCACAAGAGTAACTAAGGAGTAGTGGAACTCATGTAATAGATCATGAGTAAATTTATGTTGACTAACCAGAAATCCCTAAGAATCCTTGACAATTTCAAGACCAAGGAAGTAATGAATTTCTCCTAAATCCTTAATCTTAAATCGATCATCCAAAAACTATTTAAGAGCAGCAATTTCTAAGGCATTATCCCCAGCTAAGAGGATATCATCCACATAAACAGCTACCACAGTAAGATTAGGACCAGTGAACTTTCTGAATAGAGAATAGTCATTAAGACTAGGGCTGAACCTTTAGACTATAAGGCAGAGAAAAGTTTAGCATACCACTGTCTAAACGCTTGTCTAAGACCATAAAGAGACTTATTGAGTTTGTGATGAAGAAGAAGAAGCACTCACTGTGAGACCTTGAGGTATTTTCATATGAACTTCTTCATCTAAGTCACCATGCAAAAATGCATTATTGACATCAAGTTGAAAAACTACCCAATTTCTCTTAACAACCATAGATAAGAGACCTTTAATAGTAGTCAGTTTCACTACAGGTGAAAAAGTCTCAGTAAAGTCAACACCTTCTTCTTGAGTATCCCCCCTCCTAATGACTCAGCGAGCCTTAAATCTTTCAACAGACCCATCAGCTCTTTGCTTGATCTTGTAAACCCACTTACAAGGGATGAATTTCTTACTAGCAGGAAGAGGTAAGATGTCCCAATTATTGTTGGCATCTAAAGCCTGAAACTCTTTTATCATAGCTTCCTACCAAGCCGTCTAAGAAGCAGCCTGATGATAAAACTATGGATCTTTCAAGCAATCTGTAGAAGAAATAACCTTGAAAGTAAAAATAGAATTACACACAAAATCACTGAGATAGGCAGGAAGGTGAGAAAATCTGGTGGACTTTTGGAGAACAGGAATAGAAGGAGGAGAGGGATTGGAGGAATTAGAGAGATTAAAAGATACAGAAGGAGATGGTGAAGATGGAATAGGATCAGGAAAAGAAATAGAAGGGAAAAGAGAAAAAGGATTAGAAGAAGAATAAGGAAAGACATGTTCATGAATAATAACATCCCTAGAGTGAAAAATGCAATGATCAGGAAGGCTCAACAATTTATAGCGTTTCTTACCCGAGCTGTAACCAATAAAAACAACAGGTATTGTTTGAGATTTGAACTTATCTCTGTATAGTTTTGGTATAGCAGCAAAGCAAAGACAGCCAAAAGTCTTTAAGTAAGCAAAAGGAGGAGAAGTGCCATGTAGTAGTTCAAAAGGGCATTTATTATGAAGTAAAGAGGATGGAAATCTATTAATCAAGTAGGTGGCAATTAAAATACAGTCCCCCAATACTTAAAGGCAATTTAGATTGAAATAAAAGTGCCCTAGCAATTTCAAGAAAGTGTTTATGTTTTTGCTCCACAACACCATTTTGCTGTGGGGTATGTGGGACAGAAGTCTGGTGCAAAATCCCATGGGTAGAAAAGAAAGACATGGCTGCTAGGGAGGACCTTAACTCAAAAGCATTGTTAGATCTCACTACCTTGACAGAGACATTGAATTGAGTTTTGACCATAAGTATAAAAGACTGTATGATAGAAAAGGCACTGCTCTTAGTAGACAACAAATGGGTCCAAGTTGCCCTAGAAAAATCATCTACTATGGTTAAAAAATACCTTGAACCATTATATGTTTAAGTATTATATGGTCCCCAAAGATCTAAATGAATTAGCTAAAAGGGGGAAGTAGAGTGTATTGTACTATCACGAAAAAGGAGCCTTTGCTGCCTAGCCACAGGGCATATGGAACATAGAAAAGATTGTTGCTTAGGCAACTTGTCAGTCAAGTAAGGAATTGTTTTCATTTTATTGAATGGCATATATCCCAATCTTAAATGCCAAGAATAATCAGTAGAACACAAAGAGGATGGAGCAGGTAATGGGTAAGAATCATTCAGGGAAAAAGTACAAGCAGGATCCCCAATATTAGTTATAGAAAAAATAAAAGTAGTAGAAATATAACAACTGCTCTTATTCATATCACACAAAGGACTGGCAGTACTGGTATTTACAGAAGAATTGGTGCAAACAGTAAATAGGCTGTTGGAAGTGATGCATGTAGAATTGAGTATGTACAACCCATCCTGGAGACTAACAAGTGTCACTGGCCTCTTCAGAGAAGGACCCTGCAACACACAAGCATTTGAAAAAAAATAAGCATCACATTGCAACTGGAGAAATAAGATTGTATTAAAATGAAAGGGACAAGTAACATATTAGAAAGAGAAATTTCAGCAGATAAGGTAAGGGATCCAGTACTAGTTACCTTAACTTTATACCCATTAGGCAATGCAACAAGGTAAGGTATAGTGAGAGGAGTAATATGGGATAAAAAGGAAAGATGAGGGATCATGTGATTCGTGGCACCTGAATCTATAGTCCAAGGACTACCTTCTACTCTAGAAAAATTGCATGAAAGTAAACTACAAGTTCTAGGATCTGAGTTGCTAATCAAACCTGCAAAATTTGCAGAACCAACAGATATCTCTTGAGATACAGCAGAAACCTTATACTGGTGATGTAGGCTCAAAAGTTGATCAAATTGTTCCTTGGTAATGCTGGGCGTACCACTATTTCCCTGAACTAGTGTGTCACTGGTTGAATCATAAAGAGAAGGAGACTGAGAGTCTAAGACTTGGGCAAAAGCAATAGTTTCCTTGAACTTAGACTGCGCACCAAAGGAACCAGAATTTGGGTACCCATGCAGTTTGTAGCACCTGTCAATCTGATGACCAGGTTTCTTACAATACCTACAGACCACAGTATTCTTCTAAGAAGTGTTAGGATCAAAATTAATTCTTTAGGTGTAAGGTCGCTGATTCCCAGTAGAGAAGACAACAGAGTCTGAATTAAAATATGGTGAAATAGAAATCTGTATCTCAGACTGACTCTCATCATTTATCAAGATGGAATACACACTATCGATATCATGTAAAGGTTTCAACATCAAAATGTTTCTCCTAATTGTAGAATATGGGTCATTTAGTCCCATAAAAAACTGATGAACCTTTTGTTCCTCCTCTAGTTTCTGAAAACCCTCCTTACAACCACACACACAATCAGGATATGTTAAGGAAAAAGAAAGGTCATCCCATAATTTCTTAATCCTGTTGAAATAGGAGGCAATATTGGAGGAACCTTGAGAAATCGACCATAGTTCTTTCCTTACTTGGAAAATCTTCGTACCTGGCTTGACCAAACCTACACTCAATCTCATTCCATAATTTTATCATAGATTCTCTGTACATCACAGTTTTTCTAATATCCTTGTCTAAGCTATTCAGTATCCAAGATACAACCATATCATTACACCTAACCCAAGCTTAGAAAAGAGGATCAGTAGAGGGAGGTTTAGGTACCGTACCATTGACCATTCCTAATTTGTTCTTACAAGAAAGACCTAATAACATTCCTCTGCGCCAGCTACCATACCCGGTGCTATTAAAGGTCGCAGTGACCAAAATTATGTCGGGAGGATCAGACGGAAGAAAATATAAGGAAGAAGAAGGAGTAACAACAGAATCAACACTCTGAGTAGTTGAACTAGAAGAACTCTGAGAATTTGTAGTCATATTTCGGACTAGGTAATTCCAAATACAAGTTGATGAAGAGTAAAGCAAAATAGGAAATTTACCGAATGTCTTCGAAACTTCAAAGATATAGAGATGTCAGTAGCAAAACCTCGATGTGAATAACCGAATTCCTTCATCATACCAGATGCAAAGCCGCGAAACCACAACCAGCAAAAGGAAACAAAATTCTAGCTAAACAACTTCACACCGCCACAACACCGCCACACGAGAACACCAGAACAACAGAGGAATGTGAGAAATGAACAGCTCCACTGTCAAAATATGAATTTATCTGGACCGAGAACACGAAAGCCGACCAAATCTCCGACGAAGCAAATGAAACTCCGACGAAGGTCAAGATCTTAACAAATATGAACGGGATTAACACTAGGACGAAAATCCCACAGGAAAGTAAACCTAGCTCTGACACCATATTGAGTAGTGGAAAAATCAAGAGCAAATTCCATTGTTATACGGTAAGAAGAGAGGGAAAATGAAGACCAAACAGAATAGAGAGAGAAAATATCTGAAATTGAATTCTTTTCCTTTCGCCAAAACTAGAACATACACTGTTCAAAACCACATATATACAATTACATGAGTGGGACGGGTATACATAATCTTTAACTACAACTAATAGGCCCAATTATAATGTTTCGGCCCAAACTAACCATAAATCACACTTTATATTTAGCACCAACAAGTTATTCTTCTAGAGCAAGCAGATGATTCAGCAATAAACCATGCGTTTGTTAGTTTCACAAGAGCTGTAAATAAAAAGAACTTAAAGTGACCCGAAGACACCTTACCTTACACATATTTAAATGGAATGATTTATCTATATTCATTCTTCAGTTTTAGGAATGTAAATGCGAAGCTTAGTAGTCACGTGAAGTAAATCGGTCAACTTCATTGAACCAGAGACGAGAATAGATTTGACATTGGTGTATGTGCTCTGACAATAAAAGAACCTTCAGGCACATCTGCAATACACAGAAAAACATAATTTGTTCAACAAACTGCATATGAAGAAAGAAGGCAACACGAAAAGGATAAATACAGCTTGGCAGAGAAGGATTCGGATCTAAAGGGTCAAATTTGGTAAGGCCATCAGATTGGTTAATTGAAAATTGTGCTACAAAGAAGAAGTTTATTGAAGGCATACTTATCGTCATATCAACCTAATTTTATTTTCATGGAACCTTTTCTAAAAGAAACCTTTGTTTCTTTATAATATGTTTTTGAGGAATACGAAACTTATTTTTCTTTAATATTATGTGGTATCACGACAATGCAATAGACATTTTGATTTGTTACTTGCCAGTTTTCTCCAAACGAAGCCATTACACAGAAGTAAGATGGAAAAGGAAGGTTCTTCGTACTAAGATTAACCTACAATAAGCTTTCTCAACCTTGTGTAGAGTTACCAATGGATTGTGGCATAGTTGATTAGTTGATATAGAGTTGCGAGGAAAACTAAAAGTACATGTAATGGCTTCGCTTATTTCAACATGGACGATTTTTTATTTGTGGAACAGCTAGACACTTGCAGCTTATGTGGAAAGCCATAGAAGTTTGAAGTGCATCTTCTTCTTCTTCTCTTTTTGGAGCATGAAGTTGATTGATTCCATGTTGTCTTTTCTGTTAATTGGAAATACTATTTTGTTCGACAGATTGTTTGTTTCTTCCCTCATATAAGGTTGTTGTAGAACTACTTCAAATATTGCAAATTGAATAAATATAGGGAGATCAGAGACTGCTCATTAGCCAACGTGGTGTGATTTTGAAAATCTAATAACCAAAAGCTCATTCATAACGGAAGTTTTTGCTATAGTTCTTTTTGTTATCTTTTGATAGCCATTAAAGTAACTAACGACATAGTTTATAAAGAATGAACTTCAGGATTTACAGTGACAACTCAGAGATCTGCACTAACACTCTCACATTGCCGCACGCAACCATGAAACAAGCAGGAAAGAAAGAATGCTCAACTATAGTTCTACACATGTATCTCTCTTTATTAACAACAGCAGAATTGCTTAAAACTGAGAACAAAGCTCTATGATATATGCTGCACTAATTCTTGCTACAATGTCATTGATAGTAATTGTCTATTTTGACCAGGACAAGTATAACTTATCTTCCCATTTTCTACTTGCTGGAAACTCTCTTCTTAATAAGCTCAAACAAACCTTACACAGGCAAAGTAAAAGCAAGCCTTATGCTGCCTACGGGGTTTCTTTGATGGGCGGTGAGGGACATCACACTCAATAAAATCTTCTCTTCTCTCCAAGACAACATGCCATGTTCCAGTTTAACTGCAAAGAACAATGGGAAAACATGTCTTTGAATACCGTGTAACTTAGAATGACTACTGAGACCCTGGATTCCACTATTATCTAGCAACCCTTACATTCAAGTCATTACTAGGTTCAAGACCTACTCCATTAGCCAATCATTCAACTTTGTTCAACTAACAGTCATACAACTTTGTACCTTTTACTTCCTAACCCTTAGCTAACTTGACTTTAGGTTGATTTATTATGTCACCGCCTCCTCGTACCATAATCAGTTGTCATCACTAACTTTAAGCACGATTATCTGATATTCCAACATACATAAAACTAAGTTTATTCTTTATGGTAATTAGGATAATTTACTAAATTATAAGATCACACAATCTCCTTATCGCCTATATTCACCTAAATCACATTACAATCCACCATGGAGTCACACAAATACAAACTCCCATTAAAGATTCATGCATTAGCATAATAACACAAAATTTGGTCTTTGTTACATTAAATTCATGTTTTATCCATCCAAACTCCATGCTCACAGGACGAAGCATGATTTCTCCCGTCAATCTACATTATGGATACAATTACCAACCACAATCTACTACTCATAAACAATAACCTACCTGGGCGTCAAGCTGCTGCAATAAATAAGTTATACCGTGAATGATATTCCTTCTTCTTCACGTTTTCGAAGGCTCAATCATCTAATAAACAATAATTACAAGAATAATTACTAAACTTCTCTTCACATAAATATCTTGAGAATTCAAACCCACTAATTTTAATTCACGACCTACCAATTTATCCAAGGATTAATTAATTATCAACTTAGTTATATCAAGTTCAACCAAAGTCCGTTAATGGAGCTTTAAAATTAAAGGTCTCACCTTTATGGAATTCAAGGCCCCCAACTATCAACTTTCATATTTTTGAACCATAATTTAACACTAGGTAGAGTTAATTCACAAACTAAAATCAATTCTTGGTGAAAATACATATACCCATAGGGTTTTCCCACAATTTCATGAATCTAGGGTTCTAAAGCACAAGAATTTTACCATATATTCCTCATTCTAGTGATTCTAGAAGATAAATGGATCAATGGATGTTAAAAAAAAGTAAAAATCTTATCTCAATGAAGAATTTTCACCCAAACTAAGAAAAAATCGCCCCTCTAGGGATGAGAATGAAATTGTGAAGAATAGGGGCTGAAACCTGTCAAGATAAGGTTATAAAATGATGTTACATCGCTATAGCGACCTGAACCTGCCATGGCAGCCTTTAGCTTTTCAGCACGGACAATCTTCAATAAAACGGTCATAACTTCTTATTCAGGAACGTATTAACAAATGGTTAGTTGCATTGGTAAAAAGACTTACAGATATTTATTGTGGTGGGTATTGGGTGCCCTAAATATTCATATTCCAGGAGAAATGCTCATTTGAAGTTAACTCTATTCAAACTTAGTCCAAAAATTAAATTGGTAAGGGCACTTTCAACTTAACTTTGTATTAGGGTATTGTATGACCTTAGAACATATCAAATGTATTCTCATACTAATGAATTTATCCAAACACATATGATGAATACTATTTGTGTACCTATACCACATATATTTTCAGTAACGACGGATCGGTCATTATTCAACAACTCCTGTCCTTTTATTCTTATATGGATGCTTTGTCTTGGATTTTCTCCTTCATTTCTTAGTGTTCTTGTACTGGTTTAAATTAGGATATGAAAAATCACTACTAATTCTTTTCCGTATTGTTTTTACCTATTAAATATATTGCATAAGAGTTCTATTTGTGATTAAAGAATTTTGCTTCTTTTAAAGATTATTTTATCTAACTTCTACATTCATTAAATGGTTGGATAGTAAGAGCTATCTTAATTAGGGTTGAGCCTGATAGGTGTCCGCATGATCAATGAGTTTGGTCGTGACAGGATTTCAAAGATCATTAAATTTCAAAATTCATTACTTAGTACGCTTATACCGATTTAGATTAGGTTATAGGGAATCACTATTAATTTTTTTCTCTGTTGTTTTTATTTATTAAATATACTTAATAAGAGTTCTATTTGTGATTAAAGGATTTTGCTTTTTTTAAATTAAAAATCGTTTTATTTAACTTCTGCTTGGGTAATTAGGGTTCTCCTAATTAAAGTTGAGTTCGGTAGGAGCCCGTACGATCCATGAGACAGGTCATGACAGAATTTCAAAGATCATTAAATTTTACAATTCATGCATAACATAATGTGCTTAATTGAGGGTTCTATCATGGAATAACTTTGTGATAATAATCCGTTGAATTTCATAGAATTTCTTCATTTTCGTTGTTGCAATATAAAGGGAATGATTTGTTTTAATTTTAGATTTCACGTGTTTAAAAGTTTCTTTTGCAATTATATTCATTTAAAAATTATTTAATGGGATAAACAACTTTTAGCCTTCTAAAAATATATTATTATCTTTTGTATTGTAGAAAATAAATTGAACCTTCTGTTAATTCTATGAGATTATGCATTTATTATAAAATAGTATTATTTAGACTGTATCATACATAAGTTCATTTACAACATGATTTATGACAATAACAATTTAAATATCTATATTCATGAGAATATATATAAAAAATACATAATTTTAAAGTGTGCATTTCTGTTACACGTAGAATTCATTAAAGTAAATGTTTGATAAATTATTCCATAAGCATATGTAAATGAAAAAAAATACAAATGAAAAATTGTAGAAACTAAAATAAATTAATTCTACATTATGTACTATGGTATATACTGGACCTAAAAATGAAAAACTTAAGTGATAAATACAGGGATGAATTTCACTAAAATGCTTCAGTCTCAAAGTTAGATATATGATGTTACGAGAATGTGATGCATGGATTCTCTGCAATGTAAAAATCAAAGAAAAATAATTGAGTCCATATATCTCCACAATTTAAGAATTAAGCACATTTATTTGTAAGGAATATATTTCTGCTCATATATTTTATTGACAGAACTTATTATGGCACAAATTTTTACATTAACTAACTGTGAATACCAGGTGCTCAACAAAGAAGAGACACAAAATTGTTATTATCATTTGAGAGATTTAAATTATATTACATTCAATGTACAAAACTATTTTTAGGAAATTTATATATGTTTAATTACGTTAGAGATTAAGGTTTTATGTTACGACTTTCATTCACTTGTCATAAGATATAATTAGGTTTTACTAGTTTAAATATGATCTTGAATATGCATTAATTTTTTTTATAAAGTTTATAATTGAGGTACATAAAATTTTTTATACGTTAAAGGTGTTAGACAAAAAATATATCCATACTATTAAAGTTTGTAGTAGAAGATCTTTTGCAAATCATGACTACAATAATCCTACTCAGTAATCCCTCTCTCTCTATTAATCTTGTCATTATTTGCCTATAGTTGTCAAGTTTAGTTCATAGCCCCCCCCCCCCCCCCCTCTTTTTTTTAAGTTACCCTGTTCATCTCTCTCTTATCCTGCGTTCTTAGTAACTCCTTTTTTTACCCGACCCGAATATGGAAACCAATATATATGTCCTTTGAATATGTTCGACATCAAAGCCTTAGCATCCAAGGAATTTAGGGATTAATCCATCGCTATTATTAAGAGAATAAGAGATTAACCATATACGAAGAGTAGTACTATTATATACGTATAATAACATTTTATTTCACAAACATAATGTACATCATAGCATATTTTTGGGGAGGAAATATAGAAAATATAACAACATAAACACTTACATGATTAAGATTGAGAGAGGTCTTCCTTTCGAAAACCCCGACTGATTCTTACACTCTGGACATAGGCTTAATATGCAAACTTAGTATTGTACAGGACTGGTTTATTGAGTAATATTGTAGTTTAGGCAGGGATATGTAAAAACATAGAGGTTGGTAGTGAAAGGAAGGGAAATATGTTGAGTGATTTTTTCTTGCACCTTGCTCTCTTTTTTTTGTCTTCAAGTAATGTCTGAAAGGGTATTTATAGGAAGATCAGGACTTCAACTTCAGATGTCAAAACAATTTTCTTTCGGACTTCAAATTTGAATTCCAAGCTAAGCTTTATCTCTTCTGACAATGGTTATTTACTTTTCTTGTCTTTAATTTTTATCCGTCCATGTATGTACTTTTCCCTTATCTTGCACAATATTTTTTGTCTACCAATTATTTCTACTCCTTCACATATCTTCTACAGTTTCTTGTTTGCTGACTATCCTTGTTTTATCTTGACCTTCGAAGACCGTTCATGTGTCAAGATTGTGTAGAGAGATTGAATCGAAACTCATCCCTGAATCAACATCTTCTCTATGAATCTCCTCATCTCATTCATACTGAGTGTCTTCATCTTTTATGTCTTAATTTTTGACCTTATCTTCATTCCTGTCTTGAAGTTCATGTTTTGTTATCGCGTTTTGTCTGTCTTGCAAATATTTTTCAGTGTCTGTTTGATTAATTTTTCTATTTTATCTCTCTTTTTCTTTTTTAATTTTATCATTTTTTAGATGATTCTCCCATTATTGATTCAGGGAGTATCTTGAATTTTTTATTAGTATTTAAACTTTTTGACAAAGTGTCAGCCATCAATGAATTTGATGAGTCTTTATCGATTGTCGTTTGAGCCGAACTAGTTGCGCCTCTATTCGACACAGTGGATCTTGTTGCATTCATTGGGGAATCCACACCTTTCTCATCCATTTTTTTTTGGAGATGGAGAACTCTGGTGTTTAGAACTATAGTCTTTTATGCTTGTCTGGATTTGATATAATTCAAACTTCAACGCTTGCAATCTATCTTTCATTACTCTTGTTTTTTCTAGAAGTTTTGTATTTTCTTGTATCAAGGCTTCATTTTATGGTTTAGTCTTTTGAATGCTTCGGTCATGGATAAACAATGGTCACAGAAAATGATTTTATCCATGTCTTTTTGGATATTATACTGAAGGGTACGCGCTAGGTTTTATCTGAGAGATGGAGAGAGACAGTAATTTGGTCCCAGTATTCCTCTTGCATAGTCTAATGCTTCGTTGAAATCGTTAAAACCTTTGAAAAGTGATTTTTGCATACACTTTAATGAATCTAAAACTTCTATCCATGTCTGAAAAATACCATTTATTTTTTCACGTACAACAACATAATATTTAAACTTATTTTCTTTACTTTTGTCTATGAATATTGATGCAAGGCATTTACAATTGCTATAAAAGATTTATTATCTTTTTTATGATAAGCTATCCATAAATTTTCTATTAAACACCTTTGTGGTCTGTCTATTATAAACTCTGATAGTACTCTAAATGATAAATTTGATGGTGGATAGAATATCAAATTATGTTTTCTTAATATGTTATTTCCATAGTCTCTTCTGTTACTATCTGTGGTCTAAAAATGAATATTACCTAATATTGTTGTCCATATATGTTTGAAGTTGAGGTAACATCTTTGGCCTTGTCTACAGGCTTTAGAACTGTTGGTCTCATGCTGAAAAATAAATATTTTTATTAGCTCATCCTAATATTTAATCTGCTTAATTGATCTGTTAAGTTATTGTCTTTTCCTTTAATATATTCAAAAACAACATTTTCATAGGTTGATATTGCATCTATAAAATTAAGCCATCTTCTTCTGCTATGTCTTTTCATTTATTTTTTGATGAAATATAACAATTGCTTCACAATCTGTTCTTACTAGTATTTAATTCTTTTTAGAATGTATAATCTAAAACCATTTAATCCATATACTACTGCTAATATTTTTGCATCTGTACTACTCATATTTTTTTTTTATATTGTCAACTTTGGTATGCACAAATTTTTTCTTCACTTTTATTGCTATATTTATGTAGTTTAACTTTTAATACCGCTCCCCATCCTGTGAAGCTTCCATCTGTTTCTATAATTAGATAATTAGTTTTTAGAGATATATTTAAATCAGGGATATTTTTTATTTTTTCTTTAATGTTTTGTACCAATCTAATATCTTTCATATTAAAATGTTTTTGTCCTTTACTTTCGATCTTATTGAATAATGGCCCTGTTATTTTTTCTAAGTCTTCAACAAAATTTCTCACGTAATTTATTAATTTTAAGAATTTTTGTAGTTCTTTAGTATTTTTGTAGTAACCCTTCTTTTCTAATATATAGAAGAAGTGGTTTCGACAACCTCTTTCAATTACCAAAAAATCAATTACTTCTACTTAATTATATATCATACACCAATATATAATAATTTTATTATTTCATCATAATAGTTTAAATATTTAATATATTCTATTAATTTATATTAATTAACTATAACTACATATTGAAAGTAATTTTTTTTATTTATTTAATTGTCTATCATGTTCAAAATTAATTTGTTACCACAAATCACAATAATTAATAACTTAAAATATTTAAAAGACATACAAAAATTTTCAAAAATTTTATTGACTCTTACCAAAAAAAAACCTCTACTCCCACTTAATTACATACCATGCCCCAATAAATAATAATTTCATTTTTTTATCATAATGATTTAAATATTTGATATATTCTATTAATTTATATTAATTAACTATAACTACGTATTGGAAGTAATTTTTATTTATTTATTTAATTAGCTATCATGACCAAAACTAATTTATTACCACAAATCACAATAATTTGTTACCACATATAAAATTTTTATTGACTCTCATTATTTTAATAATGCCACATAAATTGAGATAAAAAAAAGTACTGCAAATCATAATAATTAACAACTTAAAATATTTAAAAGATATATAAAAATTTTAGTTGACTCTCAAAAATGTATCAAAGCCACATAAATTGGGACACAAGAGTAAATATATTATTTGATAATTACGTAAAAATTATTATAAATCACAATAATTACCAAGTTAAAATACTTTTTTTAAAATAGATAAAAGTTCTATTCAACTCTCAAAATTTTATCGGTGCAGCATAAATCATGATAAAATAAAAAAATTATCTTAATTAATTACAACTAAATATTTAAATTAAATCAATTTATTATTTTAATTGACTTTTATATAGAAAATTAATCTTTTTATTTATTATTTATTTATTTTAGTAAATTTAAATTTTAAAATTATTTTTTTATATAGATATACTAATATTTAAACTTAACTTTAAATTTTTAAAGTAAAAAATTAATAAATTTAATTTAATAAAATAAATTTCTAATGAATATTTCTTAGAATTTGTGTTGGGTCAATATGTATCAAGTTAAAAA
>NW_025860643.1:34205-38824 GCF_002878395.1 Capsicum annuum
TGAAAACACTTTGTGTTTACATGCAAAGAGGGGCATGATGTAGACACGTAATTTTGTTCCTCCCCAAAATCTAATTCACCCATTTTTACCTCGCGTTGTCATACACTCTAACACACGTGATTATCCCTCCATAAAATGACAAAAATAACAACCACTAGCTAATTTTAACTAATCCTAACAATCTACCCAATCAAAAGAAACCACATCACACCCTACCTCTACCCCCACCTCACTACCCCATCTACCCTACCCCACTACCACACAATTTCCACTCACTGAAATACTTACAGAGGGAGAGCACACTGATCCTCACGCACATCACACACACATACACTCTATTTTTGTTTCTTCTCCACCGAGAGCACATACCCAGATATACACCATTCCACCTCTCACACGTATATGGAATACATACACACTCTCACTGTTTAAAGGGGTCCCTATTTTTCCATTTTTCTTTAATAACGCACGAAAACACCATGGAGAGAATACCCACGAAAATAGAGAAAAGAAAACCCGAATAAAATACACTACAAATTGAAACCTCATCGGAAAAGTTCACTTACTCACGAATAGCTCAACATACACACACGCGCGGTGTATAAACACGCCACACACTGAAAACAAAGAGATGAGGGTGTGATCGGAGTAATCGAGAAAATGAGATTCAAGTGAGAGAGAGATTGAAACAGGGAGAGGGACTGAAAGATTGAGAGTAAAGCACAAAGGGGAACCGACTGGGAAGGAGGGTAGTGCGATCGGATTCCGACAATGTCCACCGAAATTGTGGTTGTTTTCGGTTCTACCTGAAATCGGGTCGGGGTTTGGGTTTATCCGTCTTCGCGATTCATTTTCAAATTTGGGGGAATTGATAATCGAATAAGTTGAACGTTGATTAGTTTTGATTCATTGTTGGATTTTGTTGAAATTGATAGTATCATGCTTTAGATCGATGAATAGGTAGACAAATACTAAGTTTGGGTAGGCAAACTGTAGAAACGGAAGATGGTGACTTGTTGAATGTGTGAATATTTGTTGAATGGTTCTTTCTATTTTAACGCACAAAATTGAGGATGTATTCATTTTACCGAGAAATGCCTCGAGATCTTATGTACTTATTCACTGGGGAATGCCCCGAGGTACCTTGTACTTGGAAGACGTTCGCGATGAAGGCCCGGGGCATCGGGTAAAGCATTGGAGTGTAGTTTAGGATTAGGATAGGTTTACTTTTCAGTACCCTTTTTTATTTTTTTCAAGTTGTATTAATCGGACTGGACACTATAATTTTGAATTTGTTTTGTTTGTTTGATTGATTGATTGTTTTGTGTGTTTTATACATTCATAATAACAAATTAGCCGATATGCTCCACCAAGCGATCGTGGTCAGAACACGGGATCGAGGGATGCCTAACACCTTCCCCTTGGTCAACAGAATTTCTTAGTCGGAATCTCTGTTCGCGGATCAGTCTTTTAGAGTCAAAAGGATTTTCAAAGGTGACTTGGCACACCGATTTTATGTCAAGTGGCGACTCTGAATAAAAATTGTAAATAGTCCTTTTTGAAACAAAAACCTCCATTTTGTCACTTTTAATAATAAAAATCCTTTCAAACTTTAAAACGAATTTTTTTTTGTTGTAAAGAAAAAAGGGGTGTTACACCTGCCAACAATCATAACATTAGTCTTGCTAGTTAGGACCTCATATCATTGTTTGCATAACCTCACATTCTCATATCGATATCCTTATGCATTCTTCCCACAAAGATTTAATTTGAACGGAAGTCAACAGTGTTTTCAAATTTTCGAGGCTAAATTGAATGTCTCCACCTCTAGTCTGCACATGTCTTAAGCTGAAAACCCCTCTACAAGATTTATATGTACCAAACTACCATAAATTTCATCAGTGGCAGTATTGACCCTTTTCATATAATATAAAATATTACAATCATAGTCGTAGAGTGATTACATACATCGAGAAGGCCAAGGATTCAAATATCTTTGCTGGAAAAATGTACATGTAATTCTTGTGGTTGGTTTTAATATCACAAATTTTCTCATATGAGTAATGTCTCCAGATCTTCATAACAAATCTTACTGTAATCATTTCCAGATTATGAGTGGGATAGAGTCACTATTATATCATTATTTTGCACAAGTAAAAGAATTCCCAATACCAACCTCAAAACATCGCAGACTAAAGTGAATCATATGGATCTTAGCTGTAAGGTGCATATTGTGCAGTGGTTAAAAATGTCTCCAGTCCTGAGATTTGATCACATTTCTCCCTCTACTTAAACTTCAACTTTCTATGTTAACAAGGTTAGTGGCACTCTACCATTTTGAATTGCTCCCACCTTCTTAGTATCCATGTAAATCTTATCCCTATATACAATATGTAGGGGGAATGTCATCGGTCTAGCCATAATCTTCATTTAGCAAACTTGACATAAAGTTGATATTCCTACAATGTGTGCAACATAGTCCACCAGGATCCTCATGTTATTCTTCGCTATCAGAATCTACATATCATCATTAGAATGCACATATTTTTTTTCTCAGAACAACATAAACATTCCATTTAATAGATCCACGAATGCCTGGAGCATTAGTTAGTCCGAAAGGAATCACTCAAAAGTTATCATGTCTTTAGAAAATGCTGAAGACTGATGAGGAATATTTTCCACTTAGTAAGTCGACAATAACTAAAGTGGAGATCATCTTTGGAAAAAAAATCCTATAACCGATCAAACACGTCATAGTTACAAAGATGATGTGTACAAACTATCACTATCTGGTTCAACTGTTATAGTCCATGCACATTCATGGCGTGCCATCTTTCCTTCCCCTCACTTATTGTTTTTTTAAATAGCCTCGTGCACGATTTAGCTATGTGCTTAGTCAGAAAAACACTTACAATTTGATCCTGCAACTGATGTTTAAATCCATCAACTTCAGTGACTCCATAGGATAGTGAGGTATCATTATTAGAAGAGTGATACCTTTCAACAACCTAGATATGCTCCTATATACCTTTCAACTGGCGTGCTAATATTCTCGCTCTATTCATAAGAATTTAAAGATATCTCCATCACTATCAATCCCTTATTCTTAAACTATCAATCTCAAGCCCGAAGCCATGAATTATATGAGTAAAATTTATGAACCAAGTAAAGAAATTTACCTCCTTTTCCTACTTCTCTTAGTTATCTTATCGATGGTTGAGTCCTCTTTGTTCCTCCAAAAGAACGCCAAAATTCAGACCCTCGTTGCTTTCTTGTCTAGAAAATCACGGGTTGAAGTCTTCTCTATTTTCTTTCTTTTTTTTTTTTTTTTTTTGGCTTGCACGAAGGGCTGGTGGCTTCCCTTGCCAGCCTTCTCATTCTAACTTTTTTTCCTACGAAATAAGGGCACAAATCCATTTGGTTTTCCTTTTATATTTCTTAGTGGGTTAAGTGGATGAGCTTGGCCCACCTCCTTTTGTTTTTAATTTTTTCTCAACTTATGTTTATTTAAATACGAGAGAAGCATGGTCCGTATCAGCGCGGGCTCAACATTAAAATATTTATTTATCTTTTTAATTTTAATATATTTAAATAAAAAATTTTAATAAAAGAATTGCATATGTTTTGTAGGATTCATCCAGAATTTAGCATGAGTTCAACGTATGTTATTTTAATATGTATTTAGATAATTTAAGTTATTAACTATTGTAATTTATAATAATTTTTATGTATTTTTTAAATTAATATACGTTACTTTTCTTGTCCAAATTTTGGTGTCATTGATAGTCAATTATATTTTAAAAATAATTTAAGTTTTTAATTATTGTGATTTATAATACTTTTCTTCTATTCCAATTTCAGTGACACTAATATAATTTCAAGAGCCGACCAAATATTTTATATCTTTGAAATTTTTGAAGTTGTTGATTATTGTGATTTCTAGTATTTTTCATGTAGTTTTTTTTTTAAATATATAACATATTAATTTTTTTTTAGATATTTTAAGTTGTTAACAATTGTAATTTATAATACTTTTTATTTAATTTTTAAATAATATATGCTACTTTCCTTGTCCAGAGTTTTGTATCGACAATAGCCAATTATATTTTTAAATAATTTAAATTTTTTATCATTGTGATTTATAATATTTTTTTCTATCTCAACTTTTGTGGCACAATGCTTAAATGACCATAATAATTAATTAGAGGTAATATAGTAAAACCATGACTGAAGCAGTTGAAGCAGAAATTAGTCAATTTTTTTAAAAAAAATTGTTAATTATTGCTATTTACAGTACTTTTTATTTTATTTTCAAATAATAGATGTTGTTTATATCTTCTTCTGTCCCGTCCCAATTTATGTGGCACTAATATAATTTTGATAGTAAATCAAATATTTTATGTTGACATATCATTTTTTTTATTATTATTTTTCTAATACATAAATGACTTATAATAAGGAGTGATATAGTAAAATCATCGTTCGAAAGACGAAAATTTAATTTAAAATATTTAGAGTTAATTTCGCATTTTATGTCTATTTTATATTTCATTAAATACTATTTATTTTCTTAATACCTAGATGACTCATAATAATTAATTAAGAGCGACTGATTATGT
>NW_025860643.1:41824-53840 GCF_002878395.1 Capsicum annuum
ATTTCTTCTCTTTGCTGCTTGCTTTCCATTTATTCACCCTGTGCTTCGGGCGGGCTCCTGAAATCACATCAAAACTAGAAAAAAATTATCCCAAACAAGGATTATTATAAAGAGATTTCATATGCTAGGAAAGTGAAGTTCCAACACAAGAATTAAATTTTGCCCCAGTTTATCATCAAATGACTTTTGCGAAAGTCACATCATTATAGGAATCAAAGAGAATGACTCGATTATAAGGTGAGTATGATAGGAATCAAATGAATTGACTTAACTAAAAGGTATGTCTTTTAGGGGTCAAGGAGAATGACTAGACTAAAAGGTACGTCTTATAAGAATCAAGGGAGAAGACGACTAAAAGGTGCGTCTTACTAGGAATCAAGGGAGATGACTCGACTAAAAGGTACATCTTATAGGAATCAAAGGGAATGACTCGACTAAAAGGTACGTCTTCTAGGGGCCAAAGGGAATGACTCGACTAAAAGGTACATCTTATAAGAATCAAAGGGAATGACTCAACTAAAAGGTATGTCTTATAGGAATCAAAGGAGATGACTCGACTAAAAGATACGTCTTATAGGAATCAAAGAAAATAACTCGACTAAAAGGTACGTCTTCTAGGGGCCAAAGGGAATGACTCGACTAAAAGGTACGTCTTATAGGAATCAAAGGGAATGCCTCAACTAAAAGGTATGTCTTATAGGAATCAAAGGAGATGACTCGACTAAAAGGTACGTCTTATAGGAATCAACGGATGATTCAACTAAAAGGTACGCCTAATAGGAATCAAGGGTGATGAATCGACTAAAAGGTACATCTTATAGGAATCACGGGGGACGACTCGACTAAAAGGTATGTCTTATAGGAATCAAGGAGGATGACTCAACTAAAAGGTACGTCTTATAGGAATCAAAGGGAGATAACTCGACTAAAAGGTACATCTTATAGGAATCCAGGGAAATGACTCAATTAAAAGTTATGCCTTGTAGGAATCAAGGGGGATGACTAGACTAAAAGGTACGTCTTTTAGGGGTCAAGGGGTATGAATCGACTAAAAGGTACGTCTTCTAGGAATCAAGGGGGATGACTCGACTAAAAGGTACGCCTTATAGGAGTTAAGGTTTAATTTAAGAAGTGTATCACCCAACAAATGAAAACTAAAATCCCTGGACAGGAAAGTGTTTCTCCGAGGGATATAAGATGATGAATTTTTACCATTATTTAATCATCAAACCTGTGCAGCAACATTGCTTCCTGCATTTGTAAAAGCGAGAAATTAGGGGCCTTGATTTCTAGGCTTTGAAATCCTTGATTTGAAGGTGACATGTGTTCCTATTTCATGCAAAGAAAAGTTGTGAGTTTAAAAACATGGAGGCAGGTTTGTGGCTTTGGCTTTCGTGGCAAACTCTCTTGCCGTCATCACATTTAACCTTGCTTCCAACTATTACATATACCATTAACTTGATGGATCATTGACCCAAACTCAGATTATTAAGAGTGACTTTGAAACAAATACAATATCTTTGCTTTGCCATGCTCCTCAGATAAACCCTTTGAACTTTGGTATTTCCATGAGGTCCCAGACTTGTCTATTGATAAAACTTTCTGCATGCCTTATTTCGGCTCACAATCATATCTCTTTCATGTGTTGGCCTTTTGTCTCGCTTTTTGCAATTGAAGAAGCTGGTAGCCAATTTTAAAATCTTTTCTCACTTGTTTTGACACGGACTTGACTCAAAGATAAGAACCAAAAAAAAAAGAATGACAATTTTTGTTTGTATAACTAACTCAAGAAAGATAAAATAAAAATAAAGAGAAGAAGGAAAAGACAATAAATGTCCCCTTTTGAAACAAAGAAACAAAAAATTCATCTAAAAATGACAGTCAACACTAATGATTATGGCATGCATTTTGGATTAAGCAGCTTGATCTTTTCATCTAAACTTTCTACCCATTGTTGTTGAGTTAATGGCCTTGAAACTTAGTTGTTTCCTTAGGTCAATTGTATTTAAGACCCCATTCGGCTAGAGGTGCCTTGAAGGGTTTTCGCCAACAAGATTCTGTCATTTTCTTTTCCTCATCTCACTATTGCCTTATGGTGTCTGTAAGGGTTTTCCACTAATGAGACTCTCTTATCTTCGTTTCCCTTAACTAACAGTCGTCTTATGGTGACCATGAGAGTTTTCACCGATAAGACTCTCTTATTTTTATCTCTCTTAACTTACCATCATCTTATGGTTCTCGTGAGGGTTTTCACCAATAAGACTCTCTCATTTTTATTTCTCTCCTGATTTTTTATGTTGAGGAAGACAAGTAGTTCCCAAATGCATCATCATATCCCTTGCATGCTTAGCCTTAACATCCTTAAAGATTGATCTGAAGGTCTTTCTTTGGTTGTAACTTGGCTTTTGGATAGGGTTAGAAAGAAAGGATGGCATGGGGCCCAAACGACACTTAAAGTTAGGTAGGACTTACAACTTTTGGAATCGACTCAAACAATAAGGATTAACTCATGCCCCAGTTTCTTTTGACTAGGTGACTCTAAATTATTTATTTGGTTGGACCGAGCCAGGAGTAGGGCAGCCTACGTATCTCACCCTCGAGAGAGAAGGATCAGATCATGCATAGTTCTGGCAGCTTGTTCTTTCACTTGATTCTATTTTTTTTCTTTTGTTGACTCTTTTTCTCTTTAGGACTCTTCTGACTTTATTTTTCTTGACTCATTTTTTCTTTCTTTTTTGACACATTATTTTTGAATTTTGTTGACTCTATCTTGATTCAAAAAAAGAGGTATGAAAGAAAATAACACTAAGGCCCAAAGGGGGTAAACAAAGGATGACACAATGTTTGGATAGCAGAATGAAATGCCTTCATCATATCAATTGTTAAAAATGCTAGTACATAGCATGCAATGTGAAAGTGCACGATTAAGATCACTTATGAAATGTTTTACAACACTAACTTGCCCCGAGCATGTGTGCCACCTCTTTTTCTTCACTTTCCCGTCATGCAACTCTACTTTATTGTACATTCCTCATGCTGAAGGACTCATGACTTCGTGGAGCTAATTTTCTTCCTGTTCCTTTTGACATAGGATCACACATTCACTACTAGACCTAATTGAGATATGTCTTTCAATTGATGACTGTGTTATTCTCACGATTCTCAAAATAATAGACTTAATTTTCAAAGAAGGCTTCAACTTGATCACCAAATGCCCCAGAACTCTATCTATTTTCTCAGATGCTCTCTTTTTCTAACTTTAACCCTCTGATTCAATGTTTATGCTTAAACTGGATTTTAAGATCTGGCTGTAAATTTCACTAGCATGTCATGTCACTAGAATCAACATAAAATATACTATGTAAAGAAAACAAACAAACAACACATATTTAAAACACAGAAAAATGGGACACTTCATTTAATAAAAATAAAAGATATAAGGGTTTGAACATAACGACAAAGGGACAAAACAGATAGATCCCTAACTACAACCCTGAAATTCGGATAACAGAACATAAAACAAAACAAACTACCAGACCTTTTCCTAGTAGGGAGGGGTGACTTCTCAATTGCTCAGCCTAACATCTTAGACACTGGTTTGCATATCAGCATGACTAGAGCTTCCCTCACTGTCAATGTTCTGCACCATAATTGATTTATCTTGAATCATATTTTCAATTTCTCTTTTCAGAGCACGACAATCTTCAATACTGTGACCCTGAACATCAGAATGATATGCACATCGTACATTAAGATAAAAACTTCTTAAATGTAGGTCAGGAGTATACCCAAGGAGAGGAGTGATCATGCCCTGCCATACCAATCTATGGAATAAACTGGCACAGGATTCCCCAATAGGAGTGAAATTATCTTTTTCCTTCCTCCTCTTTGCAAACTTTGGCCTCGGATGAAACTTGAATTTAGAGGTTCCTTGGTAAATTTGTGGGGGTCGAGGATGATCTTGAGAGACAGGTGCATGCTATTGTGGATAACAAGATGGATGGCATACAATTGTGCATTGTTCAAAGGATATTAAGGAAGTGGAATGGGATTTCTTGGATTTTGGGGAAAGAAACCTTGTTGCAAGTGGTTATGTGGATCTAATATGTAAGCTCAGGATTGAGGATGATAGTATTGGTGGGTTGGACCTCTCAAACTCTACTTTAGCCCTGGCATGACAATAGGTGCGTTTCCCTTCTTCTTTCTTTCAGTTTCCCTTGGTTGATTGCAATGTCGTGCCAAATGTTTCATAGAATCCTTCTGTCCATCAGGCTCCCCAAATTTTGATGTCTCAAAGCTAGGAGGAAGGTTAACACTTAAAGACATGCCCCAGTTTTTATATGAAACATCTTCATAGCCTACAAGTCCCAAGGAACTTTTCATATCATTTTCTACACTCTTAACGTTACCAACCATTTTCTCTAGCTCTTTTAGCATGCTAGGCTTCTTAGTAAGAAATTTTGCGGTCCACTTAATTTAATGGTAGGCTCAAGAGTATAATAATGATCATTAAGAGTATTGAGCGTGGATTCACTAGTGGACTGGGGAAGTACAATCGTTGGATTGATAGCCAAAGTGGAAGTCTTAGTAGAAGGTTGAGCAACAAAAGCACAAACAGTATGTGGTGTTGTGAATGTGGTAGACTTATACTGAGGAGCAAAAGAAAGAGTGGTGGAAGTATTGAGGTGCATTTGACGTGGAATGAATTCTAAGAGGCATTCTGTGGTGCATCAACAACAATAGTAGGAAACTGACTTTGCAATTTTGGTGGAAGACTCAAGGTATTTGCAGGGTCAAAAGTAGGGAACGGAGGTGGAGGCAGCCCACTGGCCCAAGCTCGATACATTTCCATCATTTGTTGTCTCAGTCTCAAATTCTCTTCCTTTAAACTCTCAATTTCCTGACTCTTTATTTCATCTATGGTGCCACTCTCTATATCCGTGTTGGACACAACTAAATCTTCTTGTGATTTGGTGTGATATGGAGGACCATCCAGGAAGTCACAAACCAACCACCTTAAACTAACTGAACAAGAGGCAACAAATATGTTAGAGTTCAACATTTTCCAAAACCTCTTTTTTTTTCTTGAAAAGATCACCGAGCCCAAGAAGGGCAACTACGTATCTCACTCCCAAGAGAGGAGAATCAGGTGTGCGTAGTTCGTGAAGTCTTGCCAAAATGGAAAATTAAACTCTTTTTCTTTTTCTTTTTCTTGAAATTTTAAGAAGAAAAGAAAAATGACAAATTGTCAAAAGAATAGACGAAAATCTTTTTGAATTTTTCGACTTTAATAACCTATACAAAATGAAACCTAGGATTACCAAAGAAACTTTTTTTGGGTTTTCAATTTTCCATTTCATACGAAAATGAAACTTGAACCTATTAAAGTAAAATCTTTTGTAGTTTTCTTTCAAAGATGTATATGAAACACCTACTCTAAATGAAGAGTTAAGAAAATCTTTTTGGATTTTTGAATAAGATCAACCAAAAATGAAACCTACGACTATTGAGGAATTTTTTTTTTTTTTTGTATTTTTATTTTCAAGACATGTATGAAGCACCTACTCTAAATGAAGAGTGAAGAAAATCTTTTTGAATTTTTTTTTAATAAGATCCCCGAACCAACAATAGGCTGCCTACGTATCTCACATCCCGGAAGAGGAGAATCAGGGATGCGTAGTTCATCTAGGTTGAACAAATAAGGATTAAAACGAACTAAGACTTGACTTGAGAGACGCGGTTACAGACGGATGATGAAAATAAAATCTTTTGGATTTTCAATTAGACACTTCACACAAAACTAACACCAATAACTATGAAAGAGAAAAAATCTTTTTGGTATTATCGCTATATGGAATGTACAAAACTTCTGTCATCTTTTTTTTTTCCTTTTATAAAAATCTCCTATAAAAAAATCTTTTGAAAATTTTGAATTATGAATGCATGGTAAAGAAAAAAAAGGAAACTCTTTTTGATGTTTTTTGAGAAAATGAGTGCAAATGGTAAAAAATCTTTTTAAATTTTTAGATTGTGAAAAAAAATCAAAAGCCATAAAGAACTCTAAAAATTTACGAAACTCTCTCTTTTTTTCTTTTCTACTCACCTTTTTTCTATTTTTTTCAACATTTCTTGCCTACGCACTTGACTCTAAAAGACTGATCCACGAACAAAGATTCCGACTAAGGGGGAAGGTGTTAGGAACCCCTCGGTCCCGTGGTTCGACCACGATCGCTTGGTGGAGCATATCAGCTAATTTGATATTATGAATGTATCAACCACACAAAAACACACAAAATAATCAATCAATCAAACAAACAAAACAAATTCAAAATTATAGTGTCCAATCCGATTATTACAACCTGAAAAAAATAAAAAAGGGTATTGAAAGGTAAACCTATCCTAATCCTAAACTACGCTCCAATGCTTTACCCGATGCCCTGGGCCTTCACCGCGAACGTCTTCTGAGAACAAGGTACTTCGGGGCATTTCCCGATGAATAAGTACATAAGATCTCAAGGCATTCCCCGGTAAAATGAATACATCCTCAATTTTGTGCGTTAAAATAGAAAGAACCATTCAACAAATATTCACACATTCAATAAGTCACCATGTTCCGTTTTTACAATTTGTCTACCCAAACTTAGTATTTTCCTACCCATTCATCGATCTAAATCATGATAATATCAATTTCAACAATATCCAACAGTGAATCAAAACTAATCAACGTTCAACTTATTCGATTATTAATTTCCCCAAATTTTATTCAAGGTTACAATAAAACAGTTCACGATTACCATTTTCAAAAATCCACAACCAAATAATTCTATATTAATATTCACATCACACCCAAAATAAGAGAAAATTGAGACTATATCCATCAATCACGCATATATAATAAAGTCAAAATGAGAATGAAATAGAATTGGACCTTAATGCCTCTTTCAATTGATTTAAAGAAGAGAATAAAGAGCCGTCCCGAGAACCTCAATGAATACCGACTCAAATATCAACCAAACTTCAAATACGAAATATTCACGAAATCCAATCCGAACATAAATCCATGGGCATGAATCAAGTAACCCGAGAATCACAATATTGAAAATGAATCACGAAGATGGATAAACCCAAAGCCCGACCCGATTTCAGCCAGAACCGAACACAACCACGATTCCGATAGACGTTGCCGGAATCCGATCACACCACCCTCCTTCCCAGTCGGTTCCTCTTTGTGCTTTACTCTCAATCTTTAGATCCCTTTCTCTTTTTTATCTCTCTCTCACTCGAATTTCACTTTCTTGATTACTCCGATCACACCCTCAACTCTTCGTTTTCAATGTGTGGCATGTTTATACACCGCGTGTGTGCGTATGGTGAGCTATTCGTGAGTGAGTGAACTTTTCTGATGAGGTTTCAATTTGTAGTGTTTTTTATTCGGGTTTTCTTTTCTCTATTTTCATGGGTATTCTCTCCATGGTGTTTTCGTGCATTGTTTAAGAAAAATGGAAAAATAGGGACCCCTTTAATCAGTGAGAGTGTGTATGTATTCCATATCCATGTGAGAGGTGTAATGGTGTATATCTGGGTATGTGTTCTCGTTGGAGAAGAAAAAGAAAAATAGAGTGTGTGTGTGTGTGTGTGATCTGCGTGAGGGTCAGTGTGATCTTCCTCTGTGAGTATTTCAATGAGTGAGAATTATGTGGTAGTAGGGTAGGGTAGGTGAGGTAGTGAGCTGGGGGTAGGGGTAGGGAGTGATGTGGTTTCTTTTGATTGGGTAGGTTGTTAGGATAAGATAAAATTAGCTAGGAGTTGTTATTTTTGTCATTTTGTGGAGGGATAATCACGTGTGTTAGAGTGTATGACAACACGAGGCAAATATAGGTGAATTGGGTTTTGGGGAGTGTGTCTACAACAGGGATGGTATTCTCCAGCTAGATAGCCAACTACGTGCAATAGATGAAGATGAACTAAAATGGGTTATTCTTTGAGGAAGCCATGCTCCAAATATACTATACATTTTGGATTCGCTAAATATATTGTGACCTGAAGCAAATTATATAAGCAGGAAGGTATGAAGGAAAATTGTTTTATTTCTAGTTAGTTAGAGAAGTAATTCTGAGTACAGATCTACAAGCCTACTAAAATAACTCAAGATTCTATAGTGGAAAATTCTAGGATTACTATGGACTTTGTGATAGAGCTACCCCAAATAGTCAGATACATAGAATGGCTTTTAACCTTTACACCCACCTCTTGCTAGTACTATATATAATATGAGAGATATTAACAAATATATGTGAACGAACTTTATTTGATTTCACAGAGTTACAGTGACCCTCACCTTTGATAGAGAATCTCATTTTAGTTTACTTTTTTTTTTGAAATCTTTCCTAGAAGCATTATGAACACGGGTTGAACTTAGTATCGAATTTCATCTACAGACGAATAGAGAGTTTGAACATACTATACTAAACTTAAAGGACATGAGAGTTTTCATTCTTGATTTTGGGGGTACTTATAATGTATACTTACCTCTCGCTAAGCTTTCTTACAACAATAGCTTCCCAAAGAACAAAAAAAGTTCAGATGAATCGATATGAAACCTTGTAGGTAGGCAATGTCATTCTCATGTCAGGTGGTTTGAAGTTGGAGAGTCTAAGGTATTAGGGATAGACTTGGTACAGGAATCTATGGACAAGGCCCAATTCATTAGAAAGAGGTTGCTCACAGCCCAGAGCAGAACAAAGTCACGCAGATAAGAGAAGAAGAGATTTAGTGTTCTCAGTTGGGGACAAGGTGTTCCTGCGAGTCTCCTATGAAAGGTGTGATGCGATTTGGAAAAAGAGTTAAATTGAGCCCAAGTGTAAGATCCCACAAAATTCTCGTCATCTAAATCACTTAAACTTAGAAAATCTAGCTAAGTGTTGGGACTTAGTCATTTCTAGAGCCTCGAAACTTTGAGGATTTTATTACCAACCTTCCCGGCCTTCGATAGTTGAAATTTTAGCTAATTCATGATTAGGGAAGTCAATAGGTATTTTCAGACAAGTTTTGAAACTTTCACACCACGTTTGGTGTCCCAAAATAGTGGACCAATGTGATTATGGCATGCCGCGTCGCCCATCGCATTGGTAAATTTGTTGAACTGCCAATCAAAAATATTGAGGCTTGGCATGATTATGGCGTGACGCGTCAGTATCATCGACGCACCACATCGCTAACCGTGTGATGCCCAATTTTTCAGCGTTTAAAATCCGCGTCCAAGGGAGAAATTTAGTCTTTTTTCCCAACCCTCTATCAGTCATAACACGGGATTAAGGTCCCCAAATACCAAAATATAGCCTTCTTCTTTAAGATTCACCAAGAACACTTTCTAGGGTTTCAACCCAAAGTTCGAGAGAACTCAAGATTTAACCGTCACTTTTCAAAATTTTTTCAAGAATCGGAATCCCCAGACCAAGGGCATCAAGAATATCCGTTCAAAGTCGCGAATAGAGTCACAAAAGCGAGAGTCCATTCAAAGTCCATAATCTAAGGTATGTGGGGTTTGAACAAGAACACTTCTTCCGTTCTTGTGCCCAAAGTTTTGATTTTTATTAAGGAATTTCATGTTTTTGCAAGTGGGTTTTGCTCAATTTACTTTACTTTGGTGTTATGAATTTATAAATTGTTCAAGTATTGAAATTGCATGTTATTTCACTTATTTATGTTTGAATTTGAGAAATTATGCTATGAATTGCACATCCCTATCATGAATTGATGTTTTTGAGTGTTCCCAAGGTTGAAGTCAAGATTTAAGTTTCATTATGAAATTATGATTATTTGAGTATGTATATATGCTCTAAGTCAAGTATGAATTATGATGTTTCTTGAAAATAATGTATTAGCGTGATTTAAAAAAGCAAGTACTTTGATTATAAAGAAGGTTGATCTTTGATCCTAAGCTAAGATAGGAATCCACTTTTATCTATGATTTAAATCAAAGTGAAGCATAGTTAGCTTCCATTACATATTCTAGTATTATTTAAAGTGGATTTTCCAAACAAGTTCAGAGCCTAAGCATGGGAGTAGTATTTAGCACCGAGTTGGGCTTGATTCCAAGGTTTTATTCCATAGAACTACTAGCCACCGTAGGGTGATAATTTACCCCAAGTGATTTAAGATAGTGATCACTAAAGTTAAGGTTCTATTCCGATGGCAAGGATAGAACAGCTCTCCCCAATGTGGGCAAGATGTTGGACTCTATGTTGCTCACATGGTTTATGTTGGTTAGAAGAAACTCGTAAGTTCCACAGTCTCCCAAAGTTCTAAAATTCCTAAGATTCAAAAGAAGTCCTCTATTCTCCTTAAGATAAAATTATATGTTTTGAAAGCTAGTATTTTGAGATTTCCCAAGTTCCTAAAGTTTTTCCCGAAGTTTCAAAAATGTCCCCCACTCTTGAAACAAGCCTATTGAGTTAAAGTTTTGAGAGAAAGTATTTTCTATGCAAAATGAATTTTAGATTTTTATATAGTTTACAAGATTTGAGAACAAGAAGAGAACACAGAATTTAGAACTAAGTGTAATGACTCACGGAATTTATACATGCTTTATTATTTCATGATTTACGAGATTTAGATTTCCAATTTACTCAAGCTATGCGAGTCATTTACATTAGCATGCATGATTTTATAAAGATTGATGATATTGTTTAATTTATGCATACACCCCCATATACCCAGTACATCCTAAAAGTACTGATCCATATATATGTCTGTGTGCTACATTGTCTCATAATGTGGTTCAGGTACTTAGTCTCAGCAGCGATAGTGATTTCCAAGTACCTCTATCTATATCTTCGCTGTTAGTGAGTCCTCATGGTTTGATAACTTATTTTCCTAATTTCAGTCTTTGTAGTAGTTGGTTTATTCCTTTCCAGTTCAGTACAAGTCAGTTGGGGGTTTGTCCCAATGACTCTCTAGTTCTTAGTAAGTAGAGGCTTGTTGGACTGTTAGTTGAAGTTTTGAGATTTTTCAGCATTTTTCTATCCAGATATTGTTTTTCAGTTATTTCAGTTCAGAGTGATGTAATATAGCATTATTGCTTGGTTTATTCATCCTAAAGTAAGTGTTAGAAGTAGTAGTAGACTCAAAGGGTTAGGTTAGGGTTATTTGTAGCCTTAAGCATCGTGTGATGCTTCGGGATGAGATTTCGAGGCGTTATAGACTTGGTATTAGAGCCTAAGGTTTGAAGAGTCCTAGGGATCCTGACAAGTCATGTTACGTAAAGTCTTAATCATCGGTGTGTAGTGTGCCACACCTATGAGTAAGAGGCTACAAAACGTTTTAAGAAAATTTATCTCTTTATTCCATAATTCGCCATACTTACAGTTGTCTCTCTTTGCTATTAATTCGTGCTCTGTTATGACAGAAAATGCCTCCACGAAGAGCTAATGCCCGTAGGAATGATAACCAGCAACCTCAGCCTGTTGATCCCCTGAATGAGAATGTGTCGCATGCTGAGTTTCAGGTAGCTTTTCAAGTGTTAGCGCAGGCGGTCACTATAAATGTTTAGGCTAATAACCAAGCTATAGTTTCATATCAGCAAGGAGGTAATTTAGTTGCAGCCAGGATTCAAGATTTTATGAGGATGAATCCGCCAGAGTTCTATAGGTCGAAGGTAGGTGAGGACCCATATTTTTATCTTCATGAGGCGAAGAAGATCACCCAAGTTATGCATATTTCTGAGAAAGAGAGATTAGAATTGGCATCTTATAGGCTGAAAGATATTGTATATAATTAGGTTGTGATATATAGGAAGAATAGAGGGGAAAATGCAACTCTTATGACTTGACATGTGTTTCAAGATGCGTTCCTGAATAAGTTCTTCTCACTTAAGATGAGGGAGGTGAAAATAAAGAAATTCATAAACTTGAGGAAAGGCTCTATGACAGTAAAGAAGTATTGCCTCAAGTTGAACCAGTTATCCAAGTATGCTCTTGATTTGATGGCTGACCCCAGAACTAGTATGAGAAAGTTT
>NW_025860644.1:0-1765 GCF_002878395.1 Capsicum annuum
AGAGGCCTAGTGATGATGAGGAAGAGGAGGTTTGGCCTCGAGAAGGTGAACTTGAAGTACCTAATTATGTGGTACGGAGAGTTATGATTAGCAAAGCGTTAGATGATCCTAGCGAACGGGAAAACCTCTTTCATACTAAGTGCGGGGAGTGTGTGCTCCTTGATTATTGATAGCGGAGGTTGTGCTAATGTAGCTAGTGCCTCGATGGTGAATCACTTGAAGTTGCCAACTACTCCACATACGAGTCCGTATAGACTCCAATGGTTGAATGATTGTGGAGAGTTGAAGGTGACTCGTCAAGTGGTGATTCGGTTCAAGGTTGGAAATTATGAGGACGAGGTACTTTGCGACATCATTCCTATGCATGCTTGTAATCTTTTGTTGGGTCGGCCATGGCAATATGATAGGTCGACCAAGCATGATGGCCGAACCAACTATTATTCCTTTGAGTTCAAGGGTCGAAAGTACAACCTCCGACCACTATCACCATCACAATTGTGTGAGGCACATCAACAAATGAAGAATTTTTCAGGAAAGGGAAAGAAAGAGAGAGAACCCGCGGGTAGAGGGGAGGAACCCGAGAGTGGGAAGGGTTGCCGGTGAAGAGGGAGTTTCGTCATTGAGGGGTAGGGATTCGATGGTAATGTTGGCTCGTAAGGACGACCTCTTCAAAGAGTATGATGATACTACTCTCATGCTACTTTTGGCACATGTTTTGAATGCTAATCCATCCACTTCCCCTGTTCCGTCTTCTATTTCTAATGTCTTGCAGAAATTTGATGATGTGTTCCCAAGTGAGTTGCCGCAAGGACTTTCTCCACTTGGAGGAATCGAGCACCAAATTGACTTTGTTTCGGGGTCGCAATTGCCAAACAAGCCGGCTTATAGGAGCAACCCCACGGATACAAAGGAACTCCAACGGCAAATTGAGGACCTCCTCAACAAAGGATATATCAAGGAAAGCATGAGTCCGTGCGCGGTCCCGGTGTTGCTTGTGCCGAAGAAGGATAGGACGTGGTGAATGTGCGTGGACTGACGAGCTATAAATAAAATTACGGTAAAGTATCGTCATCCTATTCCTAGGCTAGATGATAATGCTTGACGAACTAAATGCCTCTTGTGTGTTTTCTAAGGTTGATCTTAGGAGCACGTATCACCAAATTCATATGCAACCGGGTGATGAATGGAAGACCGCATTCAAGACCAAATTTGGTGTATATGAGTGGATGGTCATGCCATTTGGTCTTACCAATGCTCCTAGTTCCTTTATGCGGCTAATGAATCATGTGATGAAGCCATTTATTTGCAAATTTGTGGTCGTGTACTTTGATGATGTTTTAGTTTATAGTAAGTCTCTTATTGATCATGTCTTGCATCTAAGGAGTGTGTTTGATGTTCTTAGGAAAGAAAAGTTGTATGCTAATATTGAAAAATGCTCCTTTGGTGTTGATAAAGTTGTGTTTTTGGGATTTGTTGTAAGCTCGAGGGGAGTAGAGGTAGACGAATCGAAGATAACCGCCATTAAAGATTGGCCAATCCCAGAAACCGTGGGTGAAGTTCGGAGCTTCCATGGGTTGGCAAGTTTTTATAGGAGGTTCGTCAAAGGATTTAGTACCATTGCCACCCCCTTGACCGAAATCATCCGAAGGGACCCAACCTTTCTAGTGGGGTAAGGAGCAATCTAAGGACTTTAAGACCTTGAAAGATATGCTCATTTTGGCACCGTTGTTGCAATTGCCTAACTTTGATAAGATGTTTGAAGTTG
>NW_025860645.1:0-1778 GCF_002878395.1 Capsicum annuum
TTTTCAGATCAATTAATTCACTTAAAAGCCGGTCAACATTCAATATGGCATTTCCTATAATGCAACAAGTAGCACATAAAATGTACATGATGATCTCAAAAGGTGACCCCTGACCTAGACGGACCCGACCCCAGGGTCGAGCCCCACTAAGTCAAAAATACATGTGATACAAGTAAAATGCAGTCTATTAGGGATAGCCCTGTCTAAGCTCCAGTTATGCTAGGTTCAACTTGGTGGAGTTAGGTCTCTAGACTGTTAATGAAATGAGCGGACAACTCGAGTCGGCAAGGGACAGCTTTACCGGTAGCAGGGCTTTTCGGCCTCACTGTTGGTCCCTTTCCGTCCTAAATCATGGGTGACTATAGAATCCCTCCCAGGAGCGTTGCTGCATCTCTGGTATCTCAAGCTCGGGAGCGTATACCGCATCTCTGAATATACAGTATCTCAGAAGACTCAGATGGGTGCGCGAGAGAAAGACAGTTTATATTGCAATTCAAATAATATCAAAGCGATAAACATGTAGGCAAAGAACACATTTAGGCCAACAATATACAATATCAAAATTAAATAAAGCCAAACAAGTCAATATGAAAGCTCAAATTCTGGTTATATCCCCAGCAGAGTCGCCATCTGTCACACCCCTGTTTTTCACCGCATCCGACCCCGCTAGGGAGTTGGTTTTAGAGAAAACGGTTTTTCCAATTAAAGTGACGTTTTAAAAAGGGATTATTTTATTTACAGAGTCGCCACTTGGAATTGAGTTTGGGTGTTCCAAGTCACCTCATTGAATCCCTATTCAAAAGGAAATGACTCTTTATTTTCTTTGGTCTGCGAACTAGAAATCCGGATAAGGAATTCTGTTGATCGAGAGGAAGGTGTTAGGCACCCCTCGAGTCCCGTGGTTCTAGCACGGTCGCTTTAATGACTTACGTCTGGCTTAAAATTATCTTTTGGGTATATAATATTTGTTGGCCCAAAAGTGACTTCTATCCCGCTTTTAAATTCTTTTAAATATATTTTTTAATTATATTAATGTGTGGCTTGCCGGTAGCAATACTTTCCTATCATACCACGAATTTTGATATATTTCTCGCGCCTTTGGGGCATTTATGGATCGTTCTCATTTTTTTTTCAATCTAGATAAGCACCTGAAATGTTTAGAATCTATCCAACCCAATTAGATCGGCTTCAAATGGTACGATAAATTTTATTATAACGAATAGCCGGTAGCAGGGCTTTCCAACTTCATCGTTAATTTCTCTTGTATGTTAAAACTTAATTTATTTGAGATTAAGAACCTAACTCGTTCTTTTATGAAACCACTCCCTTATAAATAGGTTTTCCCTCTCTCTTCTTTTATCGATGATGGTGAATCTGGAGTAAATTCTTAAATCATCTCACACAACTTCACATTAAATCGATAAGGCTAAAAAAAAATTAGTACAAAAAGGAATAATATTTGAACCAACAGCACATGGGCCTTTTGATTTTTGAACTAAATCTATAACTGACAACAATCTTATTTCAAACATATCAATTAATCCGAGAGATCAAGTGATAAAATACAATAGGAATTGAAGCTAACATTTAGTTAAAGAGTTGCATTCACAACTAACTAGATAGATATAATAGTATTCATTACGTTAAACCAGCAAATGAAAACCCCATCTAAGCATATCAATTAAAAGACGGTGAAAGGAACTCTTATCAATCATCCACGTAAATCAATTAATGACAAAATAAAATAAACCCAGCTTGAGAAAGCATGCTTCATGATA
>NW_025860646.1:0-4487 GCF_002878395.1 Capsicum annuum
ATACATCCCTTAGATTTTCACGAGTTTAAAAAGGTCAAATCATAATCATCTTGAGTACCCTACTTTTACTTTGAAACTTTGTCTTTGTGTATCGACCCTTTGTCTTGCTTTGTACCCTTAAAAGAGTTGGTAGCGAGTTTGAAGTCCTTTCTCACTCGACCTGGCGTGAATTTGACTCAAAAGACAACAAATTTTTTTCCTTTGATGACAAGGACACAAAAAATAAAAATTAAAATAAAACAAAAAGAAAAATACAATAGGCATCTCTTTTAAAAAAAAAACAAAGAGAAAACTTATCTGAATGTGGAGACCGATTCTGGTGATTATGACATGCATTTCGAATCAAACAACCAGATCTACCCGCACCAATCATTACAACTTTTGTAAACTTATTGAGCTTGAAATTAAGTCAATCTCGAACTTGTTCCTTCTTGATAACAACCTTTCTTCGGCTAGTGGCACCTCAATGGGTTTTTGCCAACGAGCCTATCTCCTTTTCATTTCTGTCTCAGCTCATAGTTTTCTTATGGTGCTCGAAAGGGTTTTCACCAATAAAACTCTCATTTTTATTTTTTTATTTTTTTTAAACAAACACCCAAAATATGAAATATCATGCACTCATAACGTGTTTAGCCTTGACATTTTCAAAGATTGATCCGAAGATCTTTCTTTGATTGTAACTTGGCTTTTGGATAGGATTAAAAAGAAAGATCGGCATGACGCTCAAAAATTTATATAACATTGAGTGAAACATTCAACTTTTGAAATCGATTCCTTTAAGAAAATAATTTTTTGCCCCAGTTTCATTTCATTCTGGGTAATTTGAATTTTCTTCTGGTTAGACCGAACCTCGGAGTAGGGCTGCCTACGTATCTTGTCATAGCAAGAATCAGGTCAAACGTAGTTCAGGAAACACTATTCTTTTTCTTGATTTTGAATTTTTGATTGATTTCTTCTCTCTTTTTTTCATTTTTTTTCAACCTTTTTTTCAACTCTTTTTTTTTCAATCTTTCTGACTTTAATTTGATTCCAAAAGAAGGGTACAAAAAAAAATAAAAGCTCAAAGGGGTAAGCAAAGGTTGATATATTATTCGGATAGTAGAACAAAATGCCTTCATCATTTCAATCTTTAAAATGTAAGTACAAAACATACATAACATAATTGTACATAAATATCATACATAATATCTTTTAACTGCATCAGCATTGATCGGTATTCCCTCCATTATGCCTTCTACATTAGTCAGATATAACGCGCCATTAGGTAACACTTTCTTCACCATGAATGGCCCATGCCAATTAGGAGAAAATTTGCCTTTGCCTTCAATCTGATGAGGTAGAATGCGTCTTAGTACCAACTGACCAACTTTAAAATATCTGTGATGCACCTTTTTGTTATATGCTCGTGTCATTTTCTTCTGGTATAGTTGTCCATGACACACTGACGTCAGTCTTTTATCATCAATCAAGCTTAATTGCTCCAAACGAGTCTTGACCCATTGGTCTTTATCAATTTCAGCTTCCAGAACTACTCAAAGAAATGGAATCTCAATCTCTGCAGGTATAACTGCTTGAGTTCCATACACTAACAAGTAAGGAGTTGTACCAATTGAAGTCCAAATTGTAGTACGATAACCTAACAAAGCAAAAGGTAACTTTTCATGCCATTGTCGGGAACCCTACACTATCTTACGAAGTATTTTCTTTAAGTTCTTGTTAGCAGCTTCTACAGCTCCATTCGCCTTTGGACGATAAGGAGTTGAATTATGATACATAATCTTAAATTGTTGGCACACTTCTTGCATCAGATGGCTATTGAGATTCGCAGCATTATCTGTGACAATTATCTTTGGAATGCCGAACCGACAAATGATGTTGGAGTGAATAAAATCAACCATAAATTTTTTGGTCACTGACTTGAAAGTCACTGCTTCCACCCACTTCATGAAATAATCAATGGCTACCAAGATGAACCTATGTCCATTCGAGGCCTTTGGTTCAATTGGTCCAATTACGTCCATTCCCCAAGCCACAAAAGGCCATGGAGCAGTCATTGTATGCAACTCAGATGGAGGGGAATGTATCAAGTCTCCATGTACCTAGAATTCATGACATTTACGAATGAAATTGATGGAATTTTGCTCCATGGTGAGCCAATAATAACCTGCTCAAAGTATTTTCTTTGCCAAAACATACCCACTCATGTGTGGTGCACAAATCCCAGAATATACTTCAGTCATGATTTTTGAAGCTTCTTTAGCATCTACACACCTCAGAAGTCCCAAATCAGGAGTCCTCTTATACAAGATTCCTCCACTTAAGAAAAATCCACTAGACAAACATCGAATAGTTCTCTTTTGATTACCATCAGCATGTATAGGATATTTCCCAGTCTGAATATATTCTTTGATATCATAGAACCACGATTTCCCATCAAGTTCTTCTTTAACAACATTGCAATATGCATGTTGATCATGAATCAGTATATGCAAAGGATCAATATAAGTTTTGTCGGGATATTGAAGCATCAAAGATAAGGTCACCAAAGCATCAGCAATCTCATTATGAGCTCTGGGAATGTGTTTAAACTTCACTGATACAAATCATTGACAAAGATCTTGTAAACAACCTCTATATGGTAGGAGTTTTGAATCACGAGTCTCCCAATCTCCTTGGATTTGGTGGACTAATAAATCTGAATCTCTTAATACCAACAGTTCTTGGACCCCCATGTCAATGGCTAATCTCAATCCCAGAATGCAAGCTTCGTATTCTGCCATATTATTGGTACAGTAGAATCAAAGTTGGGCTGTTATAGGATAATATTGTCTTGATTCAGAAATAAGAACTGCTCCTATCCCCACTCCTTTTACATTAGCAGCTCCATCAAAGAGCAACTTCCAACCTAAATGACAATCTTCAGAAACAAACTCATCAACATACAATACTTTTTCATCTAAAAAATAAGTCTTCAATGGCTCATACTCCTCATTTATAGGATTTTCAGCCAAATGATCCGCTAAAGCTTAAGCTTTCATTGCAGTTCGTGTCACATAGACAATATCAAACTCTATGAGAAACATCTTCTATTTCGCTAGTCTGCCTGTGGGCCTAGGCTTCTGGAAAATATACTTTAAAGGATCCATACGAGAGATGAGGTAAGACGTATAAGATGACAAGTAATGTTTCAGCTTTTGAGCTACCCAAATTAAGGTGCAACACATCTTCTGAAGAAGAGTGTACTTAGCCTCATAAATGGTAAACTTTTTGCTAAGGTAGTATATGACCTATTCTTTTCTGCCTGTAACATCATGTTGACCCAATACACAATCGAAAGAATTGTCTAACACAAACATGTACAATATCAAGGGTCTACCTGGCTCTGGAGGAACCAAGATAGTCAGTTTCAACAAGTACTTCTTAATTTTGTCAAATGCCTCTTGACATTCTTCAGTCCATTCAACTTTAGCATTTTTCTTCAACAACTTGAATATTGGTTTGCAGGTTGTCATAAGCTGGGCAATAAATCTACTGATAAAATTCAACCTTCCAAGTAAACTCATCACCTCCGTTTTGTTCTTTAGTGGAGGTAAATCTTGAATACCTTTTATTTTTTAAAGATCTAATTCAATGCCGCGCCGACTGACTATAAACCCCAAGATTTTTCCCGATGGAACTCCAAATACACATTTTGCTAAGTTAAGTTTGAGATCATACCTCCGAAGCCTTTCAAAGAATTTTCTGAGATCCTTGACATGGTCAGACTGCTCTCTTGACTTAATGATCACGTCGTCTACATAAACTTCAATCTCTTTGTGCATCATGTCATGAAACATTGTGGTCATTGCCCTCATGTAAGTTGCCCCAGCATTCTTTTGTCCAAAAGGCATGACTCGATAACAATATGTCCCCCATGACGTAATAAATAATGTCTTTTCCGCATCTTCTGGATCCATAATGATCTGGTGATACCCCGCATAACAATCCACAAAAGACGCAAGATCATGTTTAGCATAATTGTCCAACAAAATATGAATATTGGGAAGTAGAAAACTATCTTTCGGACTCGCCTTTAGCCTCAAATTGCTTTGTGATTTCTTCTTTGATTTTTACACTCATGTCAGTTTTGAGCTTTCGTAGCTTTTCCTTGACAGGAGGAAAAACAGAATCAATTAGCAACTTGTGAACTACCAAATCAGTGTTCAATCCGGGCATATCATCATAAGACCACGCAAAGATATTTTTATACTCATGCAAAACTTCAATTATAGCTTTATTTTGTTGTGGTTGAACATGTACACTTATCTTAGTCTCCCTAATATTTTCATGATCTCCTAAATTGATCGCCTCAGTTTCTTTCAAATTGGGATTTGTCTTATTCTCAAACTGTTTGAAATCTTTGCTTATATCCTCAAATGTTTCTCCTTCATCATATTCAACTTCTTTATTCATTATTTCATAATTAGATTGGGTTTTTAAATCTGGTT
>NW_025860647.1:0-3260 GCF_002878395.1 Capsicum annuum
GGCAGCATGCAATTGGTCTTGGTCCCACACAATTTAAGCACCAATTCTGAAATTTAAATCTTTACACAATTTGGAAAGGATGACAATTGGTCTTGGAGGGAAAACATAAATCTTGAAATAAGAAAAGTACCTTGTCCCACAGCACTAGGTTCTTGAAATAAGAAAAAGTACTTGTCCCACAACACAAGGTTCTTGAAATAAGAAAAGGTATCTTGTCACACAACACTAGGTTCTTGAAATAAGAAAAAGGTATCTTGTCACACAACATTAGGTTCTTGAAATAAGAAAAAGTTGCTGAAAAGTAGAAGCTTAGTCTAAGAAATGATGGGTTCAAGGCTTCTCACAACATGCTTTACAATTTTTAGCTTTAACTCTTGAATTTATATCACACTTTTTGGTTGTCTAAAGTTGTAAGAAAAGATGAAGAACTTGATGAACACCACAACAAACTTCAAGAACTCAACAACAACTTCTTCAAAAACACAACACAACACCACCAATTGTCAACAACAAGTAACAACAAACAGCCAGCCACAAGGCACCACAACTATGGTCAATATTATAAGCTCAATCTTCAGATCTTGACACCTTTACGGTTGGTGAAAAAGAAACCAACACTAGAAACACTCTATACAAGCAAAATACTACAAGATCTATCCAAAAAAATAAGAAAATCTCGGCCCATACAACAACACATCACAATTTTTGGCCAAGAACATAAAGGTAGCAGATTTGACTATTTCTGGAATTTAAGATTTCAGTTTTTTTTTTTTTTGTAGTTTTCAAGTCTCAAGCCCAAGATTGATCTTCTTAGAACAAAATCAAAGATGGCTTTGATACCAAATGATACACTACTAACTTGGAGCGTATCAAATCTGCCACAAAATCAGTCCAAACACACTACAATTCCTAGAGCTTGAAGATAACAACTCCAATATGTGAAGACAACAACAATCACGAAATTTTGAAGGAATACCAACACCAAAACAGTATCTACACAAGGAGAACAAGAAGATAACAATAACATTAAACAATGGTTCAACAACACAAGATGATAGATTACAAAGAGTACAATGTTAACAACAAGAACAATAAATGGCAGTAACTATAGTGAATCGAAAATCAGCCCCACACGGCTTCACAAAGTTACTGCAAAGTTTCAAGAGTGCAAAATGAAACATAGTAACTTGACACAAAGATATCTTAGAATCTATGAACCCTAACTTGAAGAAAGGACCCTAAGACCAAAAGATTTCAGTACCAAGTTCTTACTTAGACCAAGAGGAACTCATGAACCTCAAGATCTCAAGTTTCTAGCCAAGAAACAACACAAGTGTAACTACACTTGTTGGACAGATTTCAGGTTCTACTCTCAAGAATAAGAGAGAGAGAGAAATATTCAACGTTACAAGACTTGTTGTTGTGAAATATGAAGAATGAACTAAGTGCTGAAAATAACCCTAATAGCATATATTTATATTACACACAAAATGAAGGACAAATGACCTTCCTACCCTTCAGTCATGGGGTGCCCTCAGAGTGTAATTTATTACACTTCAAGGCTCATTTTCACACTTAAAAACGTTGAAGCTCTTTGGCGGATCAAGTACCAACTCACACACAGCCATTTGCATGAACATGGCTTGTAGTTTTTGTAACTCCCGAGCTTGACTTCGTGTGAATGGTCGAGAATGTATTGGACAGCTTTGTACACCCGTATCAGTAATTTTCACACATAAGTTGATCAACAAAAATTTCAGAAGATAATGTACAAAATTCAACGTAATAGTTTCAACACTAGGTGGACATAAATCGATCTTACAAGAAGAGTCTATTCGGTCATCAATAGGATCAACTAGTGTATACACACTCACAACATGTACATCATCATCAAGTGGCAAAGAAAAAATACACTCACGTATAGGCAAGCTACAACTCACACTCAATGGGCTACTACTAGCCACACAATTATCATTCACATGTACAAAAGTGTAAGAGTTTGCCATTTTACCTTGAAGTCCTTGAGTAGCTTCTTCTTTGTCATGGAGTGAAGGTCCTCCAAAAGTTTGGGCAGCAACTTCCTTTTGGCATTGTTCTTCTTCACTTGCCATGTTGGTACCTACACAAATATCCTTAGAAATAGAAGGACAACCAATGTTAGCATGGTTTGGTGGTAATCCTCACTTTGCTCCACACAACCTCTCCTTTTTCCACTCTCGGATTACCACCCTGCATCCTTTACTCCTCTCAATCTTTTGTCTCTCATAATAATTCAGATTGGAGTAGGTAGGCATTTCTCTTCGTGGCTTGGGCAGCAAGTAAGTCATGAGGCTATTCCCCCATTGGTCTCTTATAATATTTGGCCAATTTTGCTCGTTTGGAACTCTATGTTGTGCAAATCAATCGGCACCTAAGCATATATGACCGTATGTCAATGGAAGAATATCGCACCACACCTCCCAAGTAGTCAACCATGGATGGAACGATGTAGTTTCTATAGTACCTATCATTTAGTACAATGAGGCAGCCCGGTATCCCATACATGTCACCTTTCCGGAGTGTACACTCCTTCTTGGATCAACATTGTAAGGCATACGAGTACCCCTTGGTTTTGGAGATGCATACCCCTCTTCTTCTCATTGGACAACCTCCACTAGAGCTAGTATAACAATTCACACTATATCGACTTTGATAAGAAGTACTACAAGGTGGAGAATATGGATCTTCATACTCCTTACTTATATCATCATAGCTCTCATAAGCTTTGCGAATAAAAGGGTTATACCTAACACCAAATCTAGGTTTGGAGTAAGAGGTGTAAGACTTCTCACATGCCCCAACATCATTATAAGATCCATCACGAGGTCCTACATCATCTCCAAAGTTACCATAAGCACTAGGCACTTCATTCACCTCATTTTCTCCCTCAAAATAGTAACTTTCAAATCTGCCCAAGTTTCGATCATGGCTATTTCATAGCCTCCGCAATCTCCCTCAACTTTGTAGCCATAAAACCCCTCACTACAACCATAGTCTCCCATGTTGTAGTCACAATAATCCACGGCTATTGAAGACATATTCCCCTTATATCACCTTTTGAACCTACAAAATGAACAAACAAGATTAGTAGTAAAAGCTTCTCACTAACACTCGTATTCACTCACCTTTGTGATTCTCACAATTGGAGCGGCGAATATTGAAAGTTGCTTATACTCTGGTAGTCAATAGGATGTCAATTCTACTTGGCGGATAGAATAGAT
>NW_025860648.1:0-1093 GCF_002878395.1 Capsicum annuum
ACCCTAGAGGCAAAAGTTTACCCTTTAATTGCACTGATTAGATTATTAACATACATACAACTCATACCTCATGGGAAAGACTTTGTTTATATAACTGATATACTATTGAAATTGAAAACTTTTGCCCAAGAAGCAAAAGATTATTCTTTAATTGCACTGCTTAGATTATTAACATAAATGAAACACTTGCCTCATGGGCAAGATTTAGTTTATATAAATGCTATATTGTTGAAATTGAAAACCTTTGCCCAAGAGGCAAAAGTTTATTCTTTAATTTCACTGATTAGATTATTAACATATATGCAACTCTTGACTCATGGGCAAGACTTAGTTTATAAAATTATTGAAATTGAAAACTTTTGCCCAAGAGGAAAAAGTTTATTCCTTAATTGCACTGATTAGATTATTAACATATATGCAACTCTTGCCTCATGGGCAAGACATAGTCTAGAAAATTTTTGAATTTGAAACTTTTGCCCAAGAGGCAAAAGTTTATCCTTTATTTGCACAGATTATATTGTTAACATAGATGGAACTCTTACCTTATGGGCAAGACTTCATTTAGAAAATTGTTGTACAAGTGCTAAATGTTGAAGTTGAAAACTTTTGCCCAAGAGGCAAAAGTTTATTCTTTAATTGCACCGATTAGATCATTAACATATATACAACTCTTGCCTCATGGGCAAGACTTAGTTTAGAAAATTATTGTACTTTGATTATAAACATCAAATGCAAATTGTTACTAATATTCTTTTGCTCAACACAAGTTTCAATTTGCATTTTTTGCTTATGGCACTTTAATCATTGGATGGATCAACTGTAGACCAGTAATAATGGTACACACAATATTTTTGAAGGGAAAATATCATGGTGTCCTCATGATAGCAATTTCAAAGAACGAAAACAAAAACATATTTCCCTTGGCTTTTGGAATTGTAGACTCAGAAAATAATGAGTCTTATAACTGGTTCTTCAATCAGTTAAGAAATGCAATTGGGGTACGTAAACAATTGTCTATTAAAGTAGATTGTCACCCAGCCATTACAAATGCAATTTCAAATATCTATCCAGAGTGTCAGCTAGGAATATACAT
>NW_025860649.1:0-4117 GCF_002878395.1 Capsicum annuum
ATTCCAATTTATCAAGGTATATACACATATATACACATAATTTTTTTGACGTTAACGGGAGCACGTGCACCCCCACTGCTTCACGTGGGTCTGCCTCTGTCTGAATAGCTTATTAAATCACAAGGAATATGCATATACTTGATGAAATATCCTTAAAAACAATGTCATTGATATGCCTCAATCTATGAAGAATTTCCTGCAAAGTAATGAAGTATTTACCGTGAATTTTTCAACAATCTTAAGGATATTTGATATTTCATTCTTCCAAAAACTACTACTTGCAAAATCGTTAGAACTCTTTTATCTCTTCGAGAAGTAATGTTGAAGAGATACTTTAATTTTTGGTGTGAAAATCGAAATGAGTAGTTGCAAGGCTCTTATAACTATATATATTTTAAAATTATTTGATCCCATTATCAAAAATATTATTTTCGTTGGGGTACATAGTACAAAGACAAGGTCTAGACAATATTGTTATTGAAAATTATGATTTTATACATTTTAGGATTGTTGATATAGAGTCAGTGATACACCAGTCCGTTCTTAAGGACAAAAATATTGTTAGCTCACTTCGATGCTAGCATAGGGGTTTTTCATTATTGGACTTTTGTGTTTATGCTAACAAGGCATGTGACATTGCTATATGTATATATTTTACTATATTTATATGAGGTAAATTGAATCATCATATTACTCAACGTAGAAGAAGATTCGGAGAAATGATAATCTCTCTGGTTAAGTAAAAAATAAATTTGAATAAGCGAATGATATAAATTATCATGATCGTTTCTTAAGCGAATTTTGTGACTAATATGTGAAAATTGGCTGTTGGACTTTAATGTTAGTAAGCATATATGTGCTATCAAAATTAATTTTGTAGCTTATACTCAAGTTGAAGAAGAATAATGTGTCATATATATTGGTCATTCTAGAATACTCAACTTCTTAAGAATGAAAAGGTTCATCTTATTAAACTCACATATAGAAAATATTGGCATTAACTGAGATGATACATGTTTCAATATATAAGCCGATTTGATTCTATGTGATTATTAAAAAAAAGTTGGGTGAAGATTTTATTTGAATTTGATAAGGTCAAATACAATGTTGTTTTGGGTAATGAGTGTTGCAAGCATAATTTATTTTTGACTAATACTTTTCAAGATGAAAATGATAGTGCTTATATTTACTTAATTGATACATATGATTTTTTCACATGTTAGACTGGAACATTTTAATTTTGATTGAAATTAGACAAATTATGATATCACATGCTTGTCGTTTTTAGATTATTTGTTGGAAATTTGATTATACATTATATAAATGTTGGCATGTTTGTTTCGAGCTATAGAGATATAATTATTCCCCTACTTTGAAGGCTTTGAAAATATAGGGGTTATGATGCCTTACCAGAGTTATGGCAAGAGATTTTTTTTTTTAATGTGATAACTCACTTAGAATTGTTATTCAAAATGGTTTTGAAAATTATGAAGGAGCTTTTGACACATTTTGATACTAAATGTAAAATCTTTATGAAGTGTAAAAATATTTGAAAGTATAAGGGTGGCTTGTTAAAGTTATGTTTCTTAATTTTAAGAAGAAAAAAACTTGATATTTCTTGTTATATGTGTTTGGTTTATGCTAACAATAATTGTTGCATACAAACTCTATGTTTATTGATAATTATGTGATAGGAGAAATTGATGAAAAATGTTATAGTGGTAAAAAATAATCATTTTGTTGAAAATGATATTGTTTCTTAATGCATTATTTTGTAAAGAAATATCTGATGATATATGAGACGTAACATAACTATGGTACTAAAAAAAGTAATTTTGTTGCACTAAAAGGGTATAGGGATGTAAAGTGGATTTCCAAATCCACCGGTGATTATGTGTTTTTTTTTGAAGAGGTGAAATTTATCTAAACTAGATGGTTGGTAAAGAGTCTAAGTGGCAAAGAAACCTCTTAGTGAGTATTCCAATTGGAAAATAAAACCACCATTATAAATATTGAGGTTGCCATGGTTGTAACAAAAATAAATTTCAATGGTAAAATAGGCACATTTAATTGAGATATAATGAGATAAAGCAGTTGCTATGGATGAAATTATATGCATAAATTATGTATAGTTAGAGGAGAATCTGATTAATTCATATATTAAAAGAAATACCGATGAGAATGAGAGTTTAATCATTTGAGAAGATCAACAATGATGGTAACTCAATCTATGTGATTGGTGACCCCATGAATTGGATTCATGATAATAACAAGTCACTAATTGATCAAATATGCATTATAATATTATGTCCCTCCAATAATATATGAGTATAATGCAATATTACTACAAGGCAAAGTGACGACTAATTCGAACTCTTAATTCAATTTATATTTTTTATAGATGATGTATTGCTCTGCAAAATAACTTGATGATTGGGCGGGCCTATATGAGTATGGAGTAGTATCGTTCCTATGAAATTATAATAATTTTTTAGAGAACTCATGAATATTAGGACACATGCATGACCTCGTAGCACAAAATCACGATAATGACAATGTAACGCCCCGAGACTATTCCCTGGACGTTAGATGGTGCTTAGAACCCCACGTGATCCCAAGCTAACCCATAATACTGACATAACTCGTGAGCAACTAAATGAAAATACATGAAACTAGAAATATTAAGCAAAAAAAATGTCATTAGTTAAACTTGTTCAATACAATATTGCTTAAAACATTTACAACACTGGATTATACAAAAGAAAATTGAAATTGAATATATCAACTCTGACTTACTATCTATGACGCCTCTATTAATACTGACTATAGGTAGATGGGACATGACCCCATCTATCCCTATTCAATACAAATAAATAGAAATTTAAATACTAAATCTAAAAATTGACTTGAGTCCTCAAACAAAGAGAAGTCATCACCTGCTGGCTGAAAGCTGCAAACTATCTAATCATAGTATTGTGAGCTAAAAACTGATTCCTACATTATGAAATAATGTAGCCACACAGACATACATGTGGTCAATACTTTTAGAATGTATTGAGTATATGGGGGTGCATGCAATAAGTAAAACAGATATGTATCATATGCTTAAAAAAATATGCATGCTAAGTGTATACAGACTCACCATATTTATGAATAAAACTAAAAGCTGAAATATCATAAAGCATAAGTCATAAAACACCCTTGATAAAGTCAGTGAGTCATTAAACTTAGTTTCTAAAATCATATTTTCTTTGGGAGATTCTTACAACCAACATAAATCATTTGAGTAACATGGAGTCCAAAATTTGACCCATGTTGAGAAGGGCTGCTCCATATCTTACCATCGATATAGAACCTGAACTGGAGTGATCACTAAACTGAGTTGATTTGAGTAAGGAACACACTCTCTGGTGAGGACCCCTTTAAGCTACAGTGGCACATAGTTTATGAAAATTTGAGTAGGCTGAAACCACATCTCATCGGTGCTAAATACTACTCCCAAAACATACTAGTACTTATAATATATGAAATTCACCATAAATTAAGCATATAGATTTATAAGTCTGAAAACCAAATATGCTTCTATTGCTAAATCATATTCATGAATAAATAATGTGAATTTCATACCATGTCTGAGATCATAATCATGTTGTGATACTTTGTAATCTGAAATAGTAAGTCTGAATTGCTTGTAAACTAACTGAATCATGCTAAAAATCATATAAATTTATCAACTCATGAAACTTCATGTGAAAATGCTAAAATCTAATTCATAATATCAATCATGTGTGCAAAATATGAGTAAATATAAATTCTTATGCTAAATAAAATTTAAATCATAGGAAAGCATCATAATTTCATAAGCATGAAAAATGGGTATGAACCCTAGTCATTAAATTTTTAAATTTATATAAAATTAAATGTTTTGACACAAGGATGGAAGATAATCCTTGTTTAAACACCACATACCTGATCTTATTTATTTCGCAGAGGAAAGCTTGAGTTGGGAGCCTTTGAAGTTGAATTTTAAGAGAAATCCTTGTTTGAGAGTTTTTGAAGTTTTGAAAAGGAGAGCAATTGATGAATTTATGGAATGAGGGAAAATAAGTTAGTATAT
>NW_025860650.1:0-2131 GCF_002878395.1 Capsicum annuum
ACACATCAACAATTTCCACCCCACGGCAAACATCAACACACATCACGCCCAATTTTAGTGTCAACACACGGACAAGGCTCTTTTTGGTGTTGTATTTCGGTTTTAGCAAGGGTGAGGGTTGTGATGAATTTCAAGAACTCAATAACAACTTTATCGAGAGAAACAACAACACCAACAACATCCAACCAAGAATATAACAACAATTCCACACGTCCAAGAACAACAACTTCAACACACAGCCATGGTCTTGTTCACAACAACATCAATTTTTTTAAAGCTCAAATCTAGATCGACTCAAAGTGTTAATGGACAAGAATACTAACACTTGAAACAACAGCACAAGCAAAATAAATCCTATAACTAGACACACAATATTCGGCAAAGATACAACAACAACAAGTTCAACTTCTCGTCTAAGATCTCAAGCTCAAGAACACGTCTTTCTTTCCTTTTTTTTTATTTTCTTAGCAAGAAAGCCCAAGATTGGTATTGTAAGAACAAAACCAAAGATGGCTTTGATACCAAATGATACGGGACAAACAAGGGAACACCAAAATTAGTCCAAAAAATAGTCCATAAAATGGAAGAAATCCGTGAACCCTTTTGGAGACCAAGTCTCGGCTTCCTAAGAACACAATAACAAGAAAATAACAAGGTGTTTATTACACCAAATCAACGGACAACAAGCTAGATTAACAACATAAGATGATGAACAAGAAGACACAAGATTCGGATTTAACAATAACAACAAGAACACAAGATTACAACACAAACACTAAACAAGATTACAAGAAGGTAAAATGATAGATAGATAGACCACATGAAGGTATAATCTTAAAAACCCAAGAATGGACACTCTTGGACCCTTAACACTAAACACAACAATAAACCTATCTCTTACGTGACACAAGATCGAATTTCACCTCTCTAGCATTAACGTTTCCAAGCAAGCAACAACAAACGAGAATCGACCCTATTGTTGTATCCTAGTTTCGGTGGTCACTCTTCTCACTAGAGAGAGAGCTTGTTACAAGTCTTACAAGACTCCCAAATATCATCCAAAAACTAAACTAAAAACCCTACAATGATCCTTTTATAGCTATTACAAAATATAAGTTAAAATGATCAAAAGGCCCTTCAAAGAGTGGGCACCCATCTAGTGTAATTTATAGACTGATTTGGGTGCATTTTGGGCCTCTTTTACACTTCAATTGCACATAACAAGACTTGGGTCCAACACGCACTCTCCTAAGTCCATATTTGTGATTATTCCCGTATCAGTGAGGAAGGGCTGGACGAGTGTTGGGGTGGGGTGGGGATGGGAATAGGTGGGGTATGGGGATGGGGACGGGCTGGGGTGGGGTGGGAAATTTTTTTTTTTAATTTTTAAAAATATTTTTAAATTATTTTTAAATTTTTAAAAATATTTTTAAATTTTTCAAAATATTTTTAAATTTAAAAAGATGGAGGGAAAAAAGGACCTTTTTTTAATTTTAATATTATTTTTATTTTATTATTATTATTTTAATATAAAATTGGCCAAAAATTGACCCCCACTCGCACCCCCAGGCGAGTGGCTACACTCTCTTTGTCCTAATCACCATTTCAAAGTCCCATGGGCAAGGTAAACGGTCAAAGGGTGCAAAATATTTCTTTTTAATGGGTTCAAGGGTCCAGATGACAAACATGTAAGTAGAAGTGTCCAACTTACAAAACCGACATAGTACAGGGGTCCAGAAGGTCATTTTTCCTTTTTAAAATTGAGGTGTTTGGCCAAGCATTTGAGACAAAATAAGTTCTTTTAGAGAGTTCATCCTGATTAGCCTCTCGTTTCAATATTTATCTAATTATGATAATTAATAAGTATTAGCTATAGAGATAAATATTTAACTATATAGAGTTATAAATTAGAGATAAATATTTACATTTTATTTTGATGATCTAGCGAAAGGACCTTTCTACCCAAGGTAAGGGATAACACTGGACACGTTGTTTTGGTTCTAAATATTTGGATTATAATTCTAACGATTTAAGAAATTCGTGCTAAAATTTACATTGAAATTAGGTGAATTGGACCTACTTATTACAGACTTCAATGTTTTTTTATGGACAGAATAATTTTGTTATCTAC
>NW_025860651.1:0-1413 GCF_002878395.1 Capsicum annuum
GAACGGGGCATTTTCAAGCCAAATCGGTATGCTATAGCCCACGGTTTTGGGGGTGAACCCAGGGTTTGGGCTTGTTGTGGGCAAATAATCAATCGGGACGTGCCAAGGATGTTGGGGATCATCCCAGTGTGGTCCGTTTAATTTTTCATGGCCATTTGGGTGGACAAATGGGTAAAACGGCGCGAACAGGGCATTTTTAAGCCAAATCGGTGTGCTATAGACCACGGTTTCGGGGATGGGCCCGGGATCCGAGCGTGCTGTGGGCCAAAAATCGATTGAAGCATGGCAGGGAGGTTGAGGATCGTCCTAGTGTGGTCCATTTAATTTTTTGTTGCCATTTGGGTGGACATATGGGTGAAACTGCGTGAACGGGGCTTTTTTAGGCCAAATCGGTATGCTACAGCCTACGATTTTGGTGGTGGGCCAGGGGTCAAGGCGTGCAGTGGGTTAAAAATTAACTGGGACGTGGTAGGAAGGTTGGGATCATCCCAGTGTGACCGTTTAATTTTTCGTGGCCATTTGGTTGGTCAAACGGGTGAAACAACGCGAACTGGGCATTTTTTGGCCAAATCAGTGTGCTATAGGCCACTGTTTTGGCGGTGGGCTGAGATTCCGAGTATGTTGTGGGCCAAAAATCGACCAGGGCATGCAAGGGAGGTTTGAGATCATCCAAGTATGGTCCGTTTAATTTTTCTTGGCCATTTAGGTGGACAAACGGGCTAAACAACGTGAACGGGACATTTTCAGGCTAAATCGGTGTGCTATAGCCCACGGTTTCAAGGGTGGGCTCGGGGTTTGGGTGTGTTGTGGGTCAAAAATTGATGGAGCGTGCCACGGAGGTTGGGGATCATCCCAGTGTAGTCCATTTAATTTTTTGTGGCCATTTGGGTGAACAAACGGGCGAAACAGCGTGAATGGAGTATTTTCTGGCAAAATTGATGTGTTATAGGCCACGGTTTTGGGGGTGGGCTCGGGGTCTGGGCATGCTGTGAGCCAAAAATCGACCGGGGTATGCCAGGGGGTTGAGGATCATCCTAGTGTGGTTTGTTTAATTTTTCATGGTTATTTGGGAGGACAAACGGGAAAAATGACGTGAACGGGTCATTTTTGGGACAAATCAGTGTGCTATAGCCCATGGTTTTAGGGGTGGGCCCGGGGTCAAGGCGTGTTGTGGGCCAAAATTGGATCAGGGCATGACAGGGAGGTTGGGGATCATCTCAGTGTGATCCGTTTAAATTTTTGTGGCCATTTGTGTGGAGAAACGGGCAAATCGACGGGAACAGGACATTTTTAGGGAAAATTAGTGTGCAATAGCCCACGGTTTTGGGGTGGGCCTGGGGTACGAGCGTGTTGTTTTCCAAAAATCGACCGGGGTATGCTAGGGAGGATGAGGATCGTCCCAGTGTGGTTCAT
>NW_025860652.1:0-1025 GCF_002878395.1 Capsicum annuum
TTAAAGATCTTCACCAGTTAGCTAGTTTGGGAGTTCGCCTTCTTGAAACTCCAGATAAAGAGCTTATCAAACATAATGCTGCGGAATCTTCATTAGTAGCTGAAGTGAAAGAGAAGCAATATGCAGATCCTATTTTATTACAGCTTACGGAGAATGTTCAGAGTGGTGAGACCAAGGCATTTTACTTCAGTGCCAAAACCGATTGTGTGTGTCGAATGTAGACGGGATAAGAAAGAAGATTATGACATAGGCACATTGTTTAAGGCATTCCATTCATCCAGGATCAACCAAAATGTATCAAGATTTGAAAGATATGTATTGGTGAAATGGCATGAAGAAGAGAATTGCAGAATTTGTAGCTGAATGTCCAAATTGTCAAAGAGTTAAAGTTGAGCACCAAAAACCTGGAGGTTATATGCAATGCATTGATCTTCCAAGCTGGAAGTGGGACATGATCAACATGGATTTCGTTATTGATTTGCCTTGTACATCCTGGAAGTTTGATTTTATATGGGTGATTGTTGATCGGCTTACCGAATTCGTACATTTCCTACCAGTTAGGACCACTTACACAGTTGAAGAGTATGCAAAGATGTACATTAAAAAGATAGTCCGATTACATGGAGTGCCAATTTTTATTATATCAGATCGGGGAACCCAATTTACCACAAATTTTTGGAAGTCTTTTCAGAGGTGTTAAGGAACACAAGTGAAGTTGAGTACAACTTTTCACCCTCAAACAGATGGACAAGCAAAATGTACCATCCAAACACTTAAAGATATGCTACGAGCTTGTGTGATAGATTTTAAGGGCAACTGGGATATTCATTTACCTCTTATTGAGTTTGCTTACAATAATAGCTATCATTCAAGTATCAAAATAGCACCATATGAAGCTTTATATGGAAGGAAGTGTAGATCACCAATAGGATGGTTCGAAGTGGGTGAAACTCTTTTGTTCGGACCGAATCTTGTTTATCAATCCATAGAGAAGGTTAAAGTAATTCAGCAACGACTGAAAACAG
>NW_025860653.1:0-1375 GCF_002878395.1 Capsicum annuum
TATGCCAGCACATTCATCTGCTAGTGCTCCCGTGACTAGAGGTAGGCAGGAGCAAGGTAGCAGGTCATATGTATCCAGGTCCCAGTACAGTGCTGGTAGTAAGCTAAATCATCCCCTGTGTCCTAAGTGTTGTAGGGTTCATTCGGGTGAGTGTTAGGGTGAGAAGAGGGGTTGCTTCCAGTGTGGTGCCATGGGTCACAGAGTTAAAGATTATCCACAGGATAGACAAGGGCGTCGTGACTATCGCCCTCAGAACCAGACTCAGACTGTTAGTGCTCCAGTTCCAGCGACTCGCCCAGCCCCAGCTCAGGGTGCCTCTTCTAGCAATGCTGGCGGGCAACGCCAGAATAAATTCTATGCTTTATAGTCCCGCCAAGAATAGGAGAACTATCTCGATGTTGTTACTGGTATGCTTCGTATATTTCAGTTTGATGTGTATGATTTGTTGGATCCTGGATCCAGTTTCTCATATGTTACACCTTTGATTGTTTTGAATTTTGAAATGAGCCCTGAGATTATTCCTAACCCTATCCTAGTTTCTACCCCAGTGGGTGATTCGATTGTTGCCCAGAAAATGTATAAAAAGTATCCTATTATCGTTCTTCATAGAGTCTTGTTGGCTGATCTGATTGAGCTAGACATGGTAGATTTTGATGTGATTCTGGGTATGGACTGGTTGTATTCTTCTTATTTCTCTATTAATTGTTGGACCCGAATGGTCAAGTTTCAATTTCCGGGTGCATCCGTGTTTGAGGGGTCTGGGAATTCTGTGTCACCCAAGAGTCATTTTATCTCTTACCTCAAATCTAGAAAGCTTATTTCCAAGGGGTGTATTTACCATTTGGTTAGAGTCAAAGACACTAAGTCTGAGACTCAACTCTCCAGTCTGTTAAGGTCGTCAATGAGTTTTCTGATGTCTTTTGGGATAATCTCTCAGGGATACCTCCTGATAGAGAGATAGAGTTTGGGATTGCTCTTCTTCCTAATACTCAACCCATTTTTATTTCTCCTTACAATATGGTCACTGCAGAACTTAAGGATTTAAAAGAGCAACTCAAAGATCTACTAGATAAGGGTTTCATAAAGCTCAGTGTTTCTCCTTGGGGTGATCCTGTGTTGTTTGTGAGAAAGAAAGATGGCTCTTTGCGTATGTGCATTGATTACTGCCAACTGAATAAAGTCATCGTAAAAAATAAGTACCCCCTTCCGAGAATAGATGATTTGTTTGACCAATTGCAAGGTGCAAGTTATTTCTTAAAGATAGACCTTCGTTTCGGCTATCATCAACTCAAAGTTAGGGAGTGTGACATCCCGAAAACGGCTTTCCAAACTCGTTATGGCCATTTTGAGTTCTTGTTATGTCTTTCGGGTTAAC
>NW_025860654.1:0-11559 GCF_002878395.1 Capsicum annuum
CGGTGCAGGTCCTAGCTCGAGTGCGCCTCAGCTTACTTGATTTGGGTGTTTGTTGGAGCTTTCAAGGTAGTGGTTGGACATTCATGCGTCCGAAGTTCACCTGTATCTTTCTATACTAGTTATGTCTTTATTAGTATTCGAAGACAGTTATTATTCCGTTGTGGTTATTTTTCTGGTGTATTTGACTCTTGGATTGTTTTAGTAGTTTTTACACTATTGACACCTAGTTTTGAGCATGATTGATAGTTTGGATAAGTTCTTTCCGCATTGTTATGATTATTTATATAGTTCGGCTTTGTTCTAGAAGCCTTACCTTGGGATATTTCTATCTTTTTCTCATTTCATAACAGTTTGGGTGATAGGCTTACTGGTCAAGGTACGCTGCGACAAGTGCCATCATGACCCTAGTTTTTGGATCGTGACATTCAAAGTGACCTATAAATGAATGTATTGCCAAGATTATGTAATGCTATGGAACTGAGGTCTCCATGGACTGCAGACGGATGTGCCAGCATTTCAAATCTAGATTATAACCTTGAACGGAGAAGCTTATGAGATAAAAGCTTTTCCATAATGTAAAAATTAGCCAATCAAGCCTATGAGCCTGATCTGTTTGTACCATATTTATTTTAAAAGGTTTTGTTGATCCTTGTCTTTCCTTGTTATGCTCATTTTTCTTTCTTTCTGAAGACAAATAGATTGAAAACCATATATGTAAACGTCACCACCTAGAGGAATCATAATTGGATTCATACATTGATACCTAGTTAAAGTTGCACATAATGGCTGCTCCACAAGTCTTCTATGCTGGAAAATGAATTAGCTCTGTAATTATTCATCCTAGAGCCTACAAGCCTTTACTTTGGCACCTCATAATTAGTTTTTTCTGGGCTATAGGAGCCAACCTGTGGGAATGGATTTCCATTAGTAAACTGCAACAAACTTTTGAGACATAAAATAGAGTTATTTATGGGGAATGGTTTACTGGAATAATGATGGACTGGAAAAATACATGTAAGGAGGGGGAAATCTAAGGATCTCACCTTTTTTATCTTTTGATAACATAAAATTTCCTCAGGGCCCGTAGTAGACGGGTTCTAAATTCAGTTGATAATGGGCTAGCCCAGTTATGAGAACCTCTCCTTAATCTGTTTAGATACCACTTGCCAAGTTGCTCATTTTTTTTGTTTGGCTATTAAATTACAACCTGGAGACTTGCACTTGATTACACAATCTACTTGGAACTCCTGTTCTTCACTGAATCCCAGACCAAAAGATTTAGTCAATTAATAACATTAGTTAGTAAGTTTATTCCATTTAACCTATGCTCCTTATGCTCAATACTTAACCAGATCAATAATTGACTAGATCAATACTTTCTCTTACGATAGTCTATCAATACTTTTTCACATTCTACTAGTAGTAGTAGACCAACTAGGTAGGTAGTAGACTAACTATATATAAGTTTAACAAGAGATACTATAAGTTTATGTCCAAGATATTATTCCACTAAAAATTTCAGGTTATACTGGAGAATTTAAAATCATTTCAATTTAAAATCATAGTTTATTTATCTTTTTTCTAAAATTTTGTAGGAATTCTTAAATGGGGGCAAAGAGCCAACTTTTCTTGAGGTCTTCGAAGAGACGCATTGGAAGAAAAAGAAGGACAGTACAAGACAAGATTGAGCCAAAACGCATGCTAAGGATCATATGTAAGATAATAACTTTTTCATACATTGTTTTATTATTACTTAACGTAACTTGTTTACATACTGACAAATAATTTTTCTTTCGGACTTAGCTTGTTTACATACTGACAAATAATTTTTCTTTCAGGAAGATTTTAAAAAAGCATAGAAGATTGGCATCAAACCCAACCTACTTCAGAAGATGGAACCATGGTCCAACCATCACTTGCAGATATAACTAACATGTGGACAACTATTATTGGTGGTCCGAAGAAAGGTAGAACCTATGGGTGTGGTGTTCTCGAATCTTTGAGTAGTCCTTCGTTGTTTCCCAATTCCTCTTCTACTTTGCAAACTATGGAAGAAATGAAAGCGATGAGAAAGAAAATTGCAAACTTGGTGCAACATTGTGTTGATAATGATGCTAGTTTGCCAAGTTTGCTAAATTTGAGGAGTTGGTTAAGAAAACACATGTCACAAGTATTTGATGCTGGGGAAGAGAGTGAACCTGATGATGATTAGCTTATAGTTGTTGTTCTTGTTTTTGGTTGTGACTTTTAGACTTAAAGTTCTCCTGGGATGCTTAAATATTTGACTCGATGTTTGTTTTGGATTGTGACATTACTTAAAGTTCTCTTGTGATGTTTAAACTATTTGACTCGAAGTTGGTTTTGGATGTTTCAAAGTGGTTGAATTTTAAATTTTTGTTGTGTTTGTGAAAAATACATTAGGTATGTTGTTTGTAATATGATGGTAGTATAAGCCAATGAAAGAATAGCATAGCTGGCAAAACAAAATAAATTTCCAACTACAATAGTCGAAATAATTATAATTATTAAATAATTATTTATTAAAATTCCGACTATAGTAGTCGGAATAATTATAATTATTGAATAATTATTTGTTAAAATTTCAACTACAGTAGTAGGAATAATTATAAATAATAAATAATTATTTATTTAGTTCCGACTATAGTAGTCAGAATAATTATAATTATTAAATAATTATTTATTAAAATTCTGACTATAGTAGTCGAAATAATTATAATTATTAAATAGTTATTTATTAAAACTTTGATTACAGTAGTTGGAATATTTATAATTATTAAATAATTATTTATTAATTTTTCGACTACAGTAGTCGGAACACTTATAATTATTAAATAATTATTTTTAATTAGTTTATTAATCTTCCGACCACTGTAGTTGGAAACTTTCGACCACTATAGTCAAAAATATTTTTTCGACAAGCTATATTCCAACTACCATGAAACAGTCGAAAGGTTGTCGAAAATACCTTATTTTTCGACTACAATAGCTGTCAGAAAAAATACTAATTTCTAGTAGTTTAGTTTAGTTTCAAAACCTAGAACTTATGACGTAAAATGCATAACTTAATTCCAACAGAACTCATGCCAAGTGAGACAACAAATTAGGCCATGTATAAGAGTACTTGTTTCATAAATTTTCATTAAATGAGCATTTGGGGAAAAATTAAACACCATCACATTTGCAAATACCAATGTCCTATTTATCCAATGTATGATTAGGAGTGTACATAGGTTGGTTGGTTCATCTACTTTCATTAATCAAACCAGCTATATCATAATTTAAACCTATAAATCAAATCAACAAGAATTAGATTTTTTATTTTTCGGTTTAGTATATATTTTTCTCAAATAGTCTCGACAATACAAGCCATACATACATATGCTTCCAAATACTTCTACCAGACTCTGAATTTAAGGAGTATCTATCTATATATATTATATAGCAAAGGACGAAACACCACAATTAGCTAAGTGAAAATCTATTGAGAAGCCACATGGCAGTTTTAGAACAAGGTTAATAATATTGTAATAAAAGTTTTAAATTAAAAGATAAAAAATATTTAAATTTAAAAATATTAGGATTTTTGAAGAAGAAAAAAATTCTCATTAACTTTAAACTAGGAATCTATAGCTAAAGAGTCTTAATTAACTCTAACTATTTTTTAATAAATAATAATATTGTTTTAATAAATAATAATAGTAGTGAAAATAGTAGTACATGCATGAGTTAGTAGTAATATGATGATAATAATAATTATAATAATAATAATAGTAATAATAATAATAATAATACTAATAGTAATACATATGTAATAGTAGCGGTAGTTGTAGTAGTAGATTATGTTTGAATCCATAGTATAATAATAACAATAGTATAATAATAATAATAATAATTTATATCTATATCTATATCTACATCTATATCTATAATATATTAAAAGTGTGAAGACCCTTAGAAAAGTGATTTGAACTTTTTACCCTTCATTAAAAGTCTCTACTTTAGACAAAATCATCTTTTCACTTATTTTAATAGATTATAGATTAATAAATATAAAAAAAAATTCAATTAAATAAATAAGTGGGAAGAAAAACGAAAAAAAATCAGACATAAATGTGAAAGATTTATATTAAAAACTGAATCTCTACCTTTAGGGGTGTTCATGGGTCGGTTATAGGTCAAAATCTTAACCAAACCAACTAAGTCAGTTTTTAAATTTCAAAAACCAAACTAAACCAACACAAGAAAATAACCGCCGGTTTGGTTCTTGTGGGTTTAGTTCGGTTTGGTTCGGTTTATAACTTTAACTAATGATAAAGCTGAAATTTTAAAAAAAAATCCAATCAAACATAGTGTTGTGCCCTAATCTTGAAACTAAGATGTCAATTTAGTGTTATATTTAGGCAAACCCACGAAAAATACCATATGAACGCTTCTACAAAAGTTATTTAGAAACTACATATAAGAGAACGATATAATAAACCCCCCAAAAGGTGAACACATAAATTTTTTTGCTCAATAGGAACCAAAAAGAAAGTTCAAAATTAGTGATTATTTATAGTCTAATTAAATTCACCTGTAAAATTCCCTAGACAACAAGACAATTTTCACAATTAGTATCATTTGTTATTCAAAGTGCGAAAATCATTTATAATCTCATAACGTACTGTTAACTAGATGGAGACATATGACTAAAAGTGTTACGGTTAAAGTTAAATTCATGATTAAAATTTAAAATGTACCAAATATTTATTTTTATTCATGAATAATATACAAATAATATATATATATATATATATCTCGGTTCAGTTTGGATATTTTATCGATTATTTTAGAGTTAAACCAAAATCAAACCACATAAGTATCGATTTTTAAAATTTAAAACCAAACCAAACCAAACCAAATGTCGATTTTTTTAATCGGTTTGGTTTGTTTCGCGGTTCGATTTGGTTTTTAACCAAACCATGAACACCCTTACCTACCTTTATAAAAGAGGTGTACATGACTTTTCTTTAAAGAAGGAAAAAATAGCCCTAAATTTATGGTAGTTTTATGAAAATAAAAACTATAAAAAATATGGATATCCGACCTTTTACTGATACTAATTCCTAATATTTAGTTTCCTTTTAGGCCTAGGATTTTTATAATATTTTACCTTTTAATTCCTTTTTGGTTTACAAATTCTTTATAAAAGAAGTTATATATCCTCAATCTCATTTACGAATTTTTTATTTCAAAGTCACTTTATGTTTTTCACGAAAATTAAATTTTTGAGGTTCCTTTTTTTTATTTTATGGTAGAACGAGGTTCCTGCAGTATTCTTGCATATCCTTTAATTATATTGTTCTAATATGTCGATTATCATATTAATTTGTTTTACTTTCTACTATTTTTTCTACTCAATACACGTGCTAAATAAATTTTCAATTGGGCTTTGAGAAATTTTGTGTAACGTTTAGATTTAATTATCTTGTTCTAAATCTTGATTATCCTATTTTTTGTTTCTATCTGCTATTTTTTTTTTCTTAATGCAGGTGGTAGATGAATGTTAAGTCGAATTTTAAGGAACTTTTGTGTAAAGATTAGATCCAATAATTTTGTTTTGATTATTGTAATTTTTGTTGCATGACTATTTATTATTTTTAGTTATTAATTATTTATCGTTATATATATTCGGTGTCATTTTGCTCTTTTCTGCTCTTTTTATCAAAGAAACTATCGACGACAATTAATTCTGGGAAACTAATCAACTTTCACAAGGTTTACAATTAATTGTAAATCTTAGGGGCATGCAGTATATATTTCTTAATTTATTCTTTAATAATTTAATTTTTCTATGGATTGTATTATGCAAAATAACAACACTTATTTTAGTCTTTTTTTTTTGCTATTTGTTTTCCTAAATATTGGTGGTAGATGAATGTTCGGTTGAGCTTTCAGAAAATTTGTATAAAGGTTAGGCGTAACCATATTGCTCTAATATCTCTATTATTGTATTATTTTCTTGTACTTTACGGGTAGTAGATGAATGCTTGATCAGGCTTTGAGAAAATTTTATATTACGGTTAGAGATCTTTTTCAATGAACTTTAAAGTTGCGATCTATATTAATTTCATCAACTTCGAGTCTATATTATAGAAGAATGTTCAATCAACTAATATGCTTTCTTATTTCCTTGTTCTATAGCCTTTGATGGTTTTTCTTGATTTAATTTATTGTTATTTTTGTTTTTAATGTTTTTATATAATTTTGTGAGAATATTTTAATTTTCCATGTAAGTGTACTAATACAGTATTAATCTTTCTTGACCAATTGCTTCTTTCAAAATTTGTAGGGCTATGTCCTTTTCTTTTCTAAAAATTACACAAAGCCACAACTTAAGTTTCACTTATTACACAAAATTTCAACTCTCAAAATATATTACATAAATCCACTTTTCTTATTTCTCTCTCTAAAGTACATATACATAACTTTACCAAATTGTTTACAATTTGTTATCCTTAAAAGAAGCCTAAAATCAAGGAGCCATAAAGTAGCAGTTATCATTTTTGAATTAATTACCATGTTTGATTCAATCTCTTTCTCTGGGGCATTCAATTCTAACAAAAAACGTCATTTACAATAAATTGGGTTAGTTTTTTTTCGACTTCACCAAAAAATCTTAGATTCTGATTGAACAATTTCTTACATGTTGTTCATTCAATAGAATAAGTTTTATCTTTATTTTTTTTTACTTTGATTAAGATTTTTTTTTCTACTTTACCAAAATTTAAAATTCTATACAATAAATTCTTGCATGTACTTCATTCATTGATTATTACTTAGTAAATGGATGATACTCTATCTTTTAATTTAGAATTAACTCAACTAGACCATTGTGAACCAACAAATTAGATTATTGGGTTTGTTCTTGAAAAATTTAATTACGAGAATCCTAATTTTATTGAAAACAAATCAAAATATCGTAACGACCACATTAAGATGAAAAAGCTCAGAAAAGCTACTAATCAAAGTTCAAAAATCAAATTGGAGAATCCTCAAAAAAGACAAAACAAGTTGATACTGCACGGTCATGTCTATCAAAGGTTTTTTATTTTTTTCCTGAAATGTGATGCTTTATTAGCAGTTGACAGTTCATATATACATAACATTATTTATATATATGATAAACATAGATATAAATAATGTTCTGTATATGAACTAAACTGATATGTTTAGTTTATATACATAAATGTATAAATAAGTATTTTATGTGTATCTAATAACTGTATTTGTACATCTCATAAAGTTTTTATGGTATTTTAATATGTTTCTGTACAATTTTATTTGATTTTGGTTCAAGCTATATAAATATAGGCAACCACCTGGACATTACTAGTATTATGAGGTGTTTTGAAATTTTATTTTCAAATATGACTGTTAGTTTGTGCAACATTTGTTTTTTTTTTTTCAAGAATGAAATTGTTTATTAGTAGTTGGCAGTTCATATACATAACATTATTTATGTATATGATAAACATATACATAAATAATGTTATGTATATGAACTAAACTGATATGTTTAGTTCATAAGTAATTTATGTATCTATGCTACGCGGATATGTATAGTCAACATACATCTCATAAATTTTTTTATGATTTTTTTGTATGATTTTGAAGGATTTTATTTGATTTAGTTCAAGCTATACACATATTGTTAACCTCCTGCACATTATGTTTTTTTCCAAGGTTTGAAATACAGGATAAAACAAGTCCTTGCGCATTTATTGCATTTCAACAGTTCATGCGTCGTGATTTTGGAGACGATATCAAAAATTATTTAGGCAAATATGTACAAAATTTATTCCAACAATTAATTTTTGAAAAGTTTCTCGAAATGCCTAATTATAATTTTCAGAGATAAATTTCAAAATGTTTGCTCATGCTTGAGATAGAATAGGCTTGATTGTATGGTTATAGTATAGCCTAGGTTGGTCACAGTACTGTGTTGAAAATACTAATTTTATTAGGTATAACTTGTGTATATTATTTTTTTTATATATTTAAATAATGTATATAGCTTCATACATTTTGAAGTTGTGTTGATACTTCATATGTATACGTATTTCGTATACATAACATATATATGTACATAACACTGTATCTAAGTTGTTCAAATACACAACAGATTGATATATAAATACATATTAACACAAGTTTCACCAGTCAAATATGTATGTGATACGAGACATTTGTTACATATCCTCATGATAATTAAGTTTGTAAATTAAACATTACAACTCACAAGAACGATATTTAAAAAAAACACTTAAAATTAATATATATGTATGTGGTACGAAACTTTTTGTTAAATGATGGTTAACGTATAATACTTACTTATGCTGTTAAATACATAGTAATGGGTAGTGATGTATATGTTTATATATATATATATTGTTCTGTTATGTATATATTGGTATAAATAATTACAATACATAACAAACTGTTTTATATATATTTTCATATACATAATAAATTTGGTTGTTAACGTTGTCCTGTGATATTCTAGTATATTGAATTTGTGTTGGTTTTGTTAACAACAACATATACAAAAAAATAAAATTGAAAATACATCAAACAAAGATGCTAAAATGAAGAAACTGATATTTATGTCTTCGCGGCAATATCCAACTTAAATTGTTCAACAAAACATTATATAAAAGTAGAAAATGATAATCGAGTGATTAAACAACATAAGTAGAGAAAATTTTTAAGTTATTACTCCTTTGAAAAAAATTACAGGAACGCCTATTGTGACCCTCATACCCACATTGTCCAGAACGATTTGTGCTTGATGAAAGACTTTCTCTTGATTTCTTCTTTCTTCCTTTTTTAGGCTTTTCGATTGTCTTTTATATATCAGTGTATCACCAAAGGACATAGCTAAAATAGACAAACTAAATATAATTAGTATATCTAATACTTTTGAACTTTTTTACTACACATATATGTTTGTATATACATAGTTTGGTTATGTAGATATTGGTATAAATATTTTCAACACATAACAAGTTATTTTCTATGTGTTTTCATATATATAATAACTCTATATTTTTAACGTTGTCATATGTTTTGTATATAAACATATATTAATGATATGTATATGTTGTTCCTGAATAAAGATTGTTCAACAATAAAGATTGTTTCTGAACAATTATGTATATGGTGTGTTAAAAAAACTCAGACAAATATATACATAGCTGAATTTGACAAATACACATCTCCGATCACAAATCTTTTTCACCTTTTACAAAAGAACAAAAAAACAAAGATATAAATATACATAAACAAAGTCAAAAAAAAAAAAAAAGCAGCCATTAAGGAGAGAATATACAAAGTAACCATCGGAGATAAACTAGAAAATAGAGAAAAATAAAAAAGAATTAAGAATTAACACATTTTTTTCTTCCTCCATTAAAAATAATAGAACACCATTTTTTCTTCCTTCAAAATTCAAGTAACAATAATAATAGAGAGAGTGAGCATCCATTAAAAAAGAAGAAGCTATAGAAACAAAAAAATTCATACATAAAAAAATAAATAAAAAAAGCAACGAACAGAAAGATTATTTTTCTTTTCTTCTTCACCATGGATAGCAGTAGTAACAGAATGGAGGAATTTCTCCATTAACACAAGAATCTACACCCATTAAGTTATACATATCTCGAGATTTATGTTATTTATATGGAAGTTCTCAATCTCTAATTCAGCTGAAATTGCATATATCAATCTCAAACATGAAATATTCGCAACAACAATTTCAACATATTTTGAATCGTTCTTATTTTATTTTCGAATTGTCAAACACCTAAATGCCTCCAAAAGAATTGCAATATTCATTTTCTTGAATTAAAAAAATCATTTTTTTTTAAAAGATGATAAATTACTGATTAGATTGTTTGTGATTTTTATTTTTTGATTGATTTTTTTGTTTATGTATTGTTGTTTTCAAAATTTGAAATAGTATAACTGTTACACAAATTAAGGGATGTAGTAATCCATCATTAATGTGGTTGCATTAATTGTGTGCTAAATAGAAGAAAGATCAGTTAATTTCCTATTAAAAACGTCATAATTAGATTTTCATATACATAGGGTCTTATGTATATAACGACTGAATTACGCATATTAATCGGGAGAGAGAAGAAATTAATTAAGAAGATGGGAGAAAAGGTAAATATGTTTAATAGGGTTGGGATTTATGCTATTTATACTTTTCTTTTCTCATCAGTTAAAGCCTATCCAATTTGATACTTTGGGTTATACTAAAAGTCTCCAAGAATTAAAATTTTATGCAATGATCTAGCTTCACATATTGACGAAAGTTATTTTCTTTTTAATCAAATTCAATTTTGGAAGAATTAATCTAGATTTCTAGAATATATAAGAAGGAGAATTACAAAAAGACTCCTAAATATATGCGAAGGAGAATTAATGTTTGTAAATTTTCTACAGGTTATAGCAACATACTTAGAGGAGAAATTTTACATTTTGAACACGTTTAGCCTTTAGGATACTACACAAAATATAAGATTAGTAGTATATTGTTTCATTGCATTGTTCACGTGTTGTTAATTTGATATGCTCATGAGCTTTTGAATTTTATCTCCTATTGTTTATATTTTATATATCATAGGAGTTCAACCAATTCAATTTTTCAATTATGCTATGTTTGATAGTAGACTTCGTGCTCAAGCAAGAAATATAATACCAAAATTCAATTAGGAGGAGGAACTAAATGCTACATTAGGGTTTGTTTTGTTTTGGGATGGGATAAATAAAGTTATTTTATAGATTGAGATATTTTATAGGATTAGTTATTCCATTATATATATGAAACAACTAATTCTATTATTAGTTCAAAATGATGGGATGAATAATTGTACGACTAACTAAATAATACTTCTTACTAGGCGCAGAATAAAATAAACCTCAATTTTATCTTGAGATTATTATCACTTTTCGCTCATACCAACCACTATTTTGCATTCTTATCATCAACTTTTTACTAAAGTCAAGGTTTACAAATATTTCATATGTTTCAATGGATAAATTCTTATCTACTTTAGCATTTACATCAACTTATATGACTTACTATAGTTAATAATTTAATAAAGTTAGAATATATGTTAACTAAACATAATAAAATGCAAAAAGTCTATGTACAAATACATATTATTTATTTATTTATTGACATGATATAAATAAGTGATTTGAATAAATATTTATTATTTTGATGTTACGTGCAAAACACGCACATTAAACTAGTAATAATAAATAGTAGTAGTATGCCTATACTAATAGTTGTAGTGGTGGTGGTAGTAATATATTATATTTTACTAATATATTTGATTAAAAATTAAATGAAAGATAAAATCTTATAATAACAATAACAATGAATAATAATAATAATAATAATAATAATAATAATAATAATAATCATAATTTCATTGGCTTTCAAATTATTATCTCAATTCAAATATATAAATTATTAGGTAAATA
>NW_025860654.1:14559-27988 GCF_002878395.1 Capsicum annuum
TTTCTCTTTATTTTAATCACTTTAGTTATTTTAGGTGTCTTAATTCACCTTAGATATAATTAGGTGGTGACTTTCTTAATTTTCACTTAGAAGTTTCTTAATATGTTGTACCTCGGTTTGACCTATGTCGAAATGGGGTATAATAAATTTTGTACTTTCAATTTTTAATTTGTACTTAGATTGCTCTTACATTATGAAACTAGTCTTTATTTAATTTTTACTTAGAAGTTCCTTGTTTCATGGTTATGTTTTGAGGGTTGATTTTCTTTTGAATCGAGCATAGTTAGTTTTTATATTTTTCGGAGTCTAGTGACATTCTTCCTCATTTTTTCCACTCCTAGAGCAAAATGAGTGCCTTGTTTGTGACGTCTAGGATCATATCTTGACTCATAAAAAATGTTAGAAATAATCATCTTGTCTCAACTTATTTCTGAGGAAAGAGCTGAGGAACTTTCGCCTGAGTGAATTTTGTGCCAATGTGTGAGTGAGACTTTTGATATGTTCTGTGCATATGATTGATATCTAGACCTTGCCTCGATTATTTGCAAATAAAAATTTTAAATCTTGATCAGTTTAATAAGTGATAGAGGTGTTTCTTTATTGAGTTATATATGCCTTTGACCAACCAAATTGCATGTATCCTGGACAACCCCTTTGAGACTGTAATCTTATTTCTTTGAGCGCACAACAAGCCCAAACTTTATGGTTTGAATGACCAGTATTTTTAAATTTGTGACCTCCTATGAACACTTATTGTGTTATGATATTTGAAAAGCTAACTAAAGAATTGTTGGATGTTGAGTGGAATGGTAGAAAATATCAGAAAGGTTCACAAAAGAAAAAAAATATTGAGTACTACTCTGAGGAATTGAAAAAAATTAGGAAAGTGTTGTTGTAAAAAAAGGGAAAAAAAAAACTTCCCTTGCTAGTGGTAACTCCTGGTATGATTGTGCTAGAAAAGAAAGAGGAATACGACCATTAAATCAGGAAATTCGTGTTCAGCATAACTGTGGGGTTTTAGTTTTGAAATTATGCATATTAAAGTACTTAGGCAGGTGTAGTCACTATTATGCATATGTATCCTACTCATCACCTAGATTATGTTACAACCAAACTATGTCTTGCTTGATCTTAGATAGAATGAGCTTGAATTAGTTAAGCATTACACCAAGGCCAAAACTAAGACTATGGAATATCTTTTATGGCATATGAACTTTGTTTATGTGAGAGAACATAAATTCTTTCCATATTGAGTCCCTAATTATCTTAAATTTTATGTGTGTGGGACAATCCTATGTCATTTATGTGAGGAACACAAGATTTGCAGAAGGTATGGTATATTCCTTGGCTCCTCTCATGGATTAAATGAGCGAGACGGTTAAAAGTTCTTGTGAGTCGAGTCATGAGGCTAGTAATTATGGACAGGTGCATTAATTGTTTTAAATATTCTTGGCATGCTAAGTTGGGAAGAATTTTCTAATGGTCATCCCTTCTTTCAAGTGTAGTTTGAGTGCTTGAGGACAAGTAATGGTTTAAGTGTGGGGTATTGATGATAGTCTACAAATACCAGTTTTTAGCTATTCTTTGCCTATTATTTACTTACGTTAATTGAGTTTGAGATAATTGTAATAACCTTTCAGGTTATTGTTTATATTTCAACTTATTTTCACCGTTAGAACTTTTCTATATTTGCTCCAAGTCATTTATGACTTGCTGGAACTGACAGTTCGGTTACCGAGTAATTCATTTAGTTTTTAGAGTTATTTTCTTATTTTGAAGTCTTCACTAGTTCCAAATGACCACTGGAAAAAAAAAACTTTAGAGAAATGACCTCGAAAGAAAATTTTGACTATTCCAGCAGCTCCATAATATCGATTTTAAATAGAAGGACTCTTGGTTCGATTCTCGAGGCACCCAGGATTATTTCGACCTATTAGTCAAATAGTTAAGAAATTAAAAACTTGAGTGTGGGACCCATATTTCACCAAAATGACCTCGAATAAAAAAATTTTAATCTGCCACTAAGTTTGGAACATCGAATTTGGTATAGTTGCATAGTTCATTTGCGTATGCAAGATTTAGAATGAATCTCCAGGATTTCAAATGAATTTCAAATGAATCCACGTCTCAGTTGAATCTTATGCATCATAATCGGGAGCTAGGGGCCACAATCGCGATACCCTTGGCAGTCACCAAGTGTCGCGATTGCAGTGGCTTGTCGCAATCGCGATTCATTGGTGCATCTACACGATTTGATGATCGTGAACATTAAGTTGTGATAGCGAAATTCGAGGACCTGGTATGGGTATAAATAGACCCTCTTTGCACGATTTTGCTCATTCTTCATCCATTTCAAGAGATCTAATACCCTATGAAGTGAGATATCTTGAAATTGAAGCTTGTGGGTGATTTGGGAGCTTGTCTAACACTTATTTACGCGATTATCTTCCGATTCTTGGTAAGATTTCACCTTTTTCATAGTGGATTTTCTCATTTCTTTTTTAAAAATTCCAAAACCTTGGAGGCTTGATTTTAGGCCTAAATTGGCGCGAATTTTATCTATTTTTAGGGTAATGATTCCTTGAGCATGAGAAAATGTTGGGTTTGTTTTGAAAGTGCAATTTTCGTAGGTAGGATCCACATGGGATTTTGGTTTGATCTTTAGACCTAAAGCACAATGATTCAATATGGGTATTGTTATTCTCATTTGATAAGTAGAATGTGGTTTTGACAGATTTTTATCTTGCAGATGTTTTTCGAAAGGGAAGAGCGATGATTTAGAAAATCTTTTGAGCTTTCTTCGACATCTAGGTAGGATAGGTTTTACCCCTTATTAGATTGAACTAATTCATAGTATGTTTATGATATTGTGTTAGATTTGCGATGAGATTTAGGTATTAATGTGATAAATTGCAATATTTGGGATTAGTTGGATTATTTAGGCCATTTTGGATATCATTTGGCCATGAATAGCCATATTAACCATACCTTAGGTAAAGTTGACCTTGTAGGCTTATTCTTAAGTTAGAAATGTTTTGGTTACCCTTCTGATAAGAAAATTACCTTAGTCACTTGAGTTTATGGTAGAATTGACCCTATTTGACTTTTGTTAGGTGGAACGGACTTAGTTGCTCTCTATTAGGAGAGATTACTATCCTAGGGCTAGTGTTGGGTTGTTCAACATCTAATGATGGATTTAGATATCTTAGCCTAGTCCGAGGTAAATGTTGCTTGGTAAAGTATTTTGGGGATTTAGAAGTGGGTTCTTGACGTACCTTAAGTAAAGACTCGTGATAGTTGTTGAAGACCTTTTATACACTTGTTAATATCTATGAAATATTTATTTATGGTGATTTAAAATGTTTTTCTACTTGATGGTTAGATTGGTTGATGTTGGAAGTAATGCTTAGTGATTATGCTATGAATGACTTATTAATCAAGTGGATGATGAGCTAATTGTTCATGCTATTGAATAAGCCTTTGATTATGAGATTGATTAAGCCATTGATTGGGCTATTGTGTATGCCATTGACTAAGTTATTGGTTATGTTGACGATCATGCTATTGATTATACCTAAGGCCATGCTTATTAATTATATTGCAATCATGCTATTGACTATGCAAAATATTAGGCTTGATGATTATATTAGCGATTATGCCATTGATTACTCTAGAGATCATGCTTTTATTGTCATTAGTAATCATGTTATGGTTATGATAGCGGTTATTCTATTGAATACTCTAATGATAATGCTATTGTCCATGATAATGATGATATATATCTATATATATATTTATTGGTTCGATTTGGATATTGCTTATGCTATACAAATACCAATTTGAGCTCAGATAATATTGATGATATTAATTATTGATTCTCGATATAAGTCCAAAAGATGGCTATGATATGTATGATATTGATGATTCTATGGAGAATGATGTTTATTATGGTATTTATAATGATATTTTTGAATATCCATATCAGTTCAAGTTTGGATATTCGTATTATACTATGATGAGATACTTATTGTGATATGATGATAACGGGGTGTGAGATTGACAATAGCGATTCTAGATAAATATGAAAAATAAAGAAATAATTATTATGTGGCATGATATGAATGGATTGGTTGATGACTAATGAGAGTTGATGAATAATGGTGGTGGGTTACTCTATCTTATTTCTACCTTCCAGGCTTCTGGGGCTTGAGATAGGTTATTTAATTTTTTGCATTAATTGATATATGGGGGTCAATTCTATAGTTATGATTGCATGTTTTAATGTGTTATGTTATGTTGTATCTCTTGTTTATTTAATTATTTATGCACAGCAATACTGGAGTTGATTCAGGTTCATATCTACCTTAACTTAGTTATGAAATCTTGTATTTTATCATACTTATATCATGATTTAGCTCAGTTGACCGATGATGCCTACTAAGTACCCATTTTTTTGGTAATACTATAATAGGGTACCTTTTTGGTTCAGATCCGAGTACTAGTTGCTACAATAATCGACATTCGTGTTGTATTAATTTCCAGAGATAGGGTGAGCTCTTGGAGCCGGAGTCGCCTATTTCCTTCTATCTTTTATGTTCAGTCACAATATGTGTCCCCAGCTAGGGGCCAGGAAAGGAGTCCTCCACTAGACCTTGTTCCTGCTCTTGAGACAGAGATTCTTCTGCCTCAGCCAGTGGTGGGCCAGGAACTAGTCCATGGTCCACCATGGTTTATTTCTTCTTTAGTGCTCAGTGATGCTTTGGTTCATCTTTTGGGGATAGTTGGTGGTGCGCCATCTGATGGTGTACAGTCTACAGATCAAAGTAGTATGGAGGTGGGTCTGTAACCTATAACTGAGGCTCCTGGAGTTGTGGTCCCTCCTACACTAGCGGTTTCTCAAACGGTAGTTACTCAGCCTGTAGTTACATAACCTATTATGTCTATTAAGGAGCAAAAGATGTTGGGTATGTTTTTTAGATTAGCTCTACCTATATTTTCTGGTGTACCGAGTGAGGATGCATATGATTTTTTAATTGTTTGTGAGGATAGACTCCATAATTTAGGCCTTGTTGAGACTCATGGTGTGGATTACACCATATTTTATTTGGACTTGGTTACTCGACATTAGTGGAGAGGTTATATTGATTATAGGCCAGTTGGATCTTCTCCTTTGACATGGGCTTAGTTCTTCGAGATGTTCTTGGAGAATTATATGCCTCACAGCCTTAGAGATTGTTTGAGATATTAGTTCTCTAAATTGGAGAAGGGTTCCATGACGGTGTCAAAGTTTGAGGCTCATTTTTATGAGTTAGCTAGGTATGCCACTTGTATTCTAGATACTGTGTATGAGAGAGTTCATTACTTTGTTAGAGGGTTGAAACTTTCTCTTTGTATGTCTACTCAGAGTTTGGTTGCTGCAGGTAGGTCTTTTGTTAAGGTTTCTGATCATGCTAAGGTGATGGAGGAGATGCATCGTGAGGATCATAGGGACAACGATAATAGACCTAGATATTAGGGTGGTTTTATTAAGAATCGTAGTAGTTCTTGATTCAAAGGTAGTAGTTCTTATGGTTGGTATTCCACGTATACATCCTATCAGCCTTAGAGTCAATCCAGCTAGCTATTCAGGAAGTTTTTCAGATTACTGATAGAGGTCTGTCTAGTGTTAGTGATCACCCTAGTCAGGGTATCAATAAGTTCTAGTCTTATTGGCTATTTTAGGCCATTCAGATCCTCTAGTTCTGGTCAGCTCAGGTGACATGCTATAGTTTTGGATCACATGGTTACTATTTGCGAGATTGCTTCAACTCAGAGTATTACCCTATTAGATCAGTTTATCCCTCATCTAAAGGTGGTTATTAGGGTCGTAGGGGTAGTCCCCAGGGTGCTCGAGGTGGTTCTCAAGCAGGCAAGACAGGAGGTCAGTTAGGATCCCATCCAGGTGGTGGGCATGGTTAGTTATATATAGTACCTACTAGACCAGAGGCTGGGTCTTCGGATGCTATTGTTACAGGTGCAATTTTGGTGTGCCGTTAATTGGTCCTTACTTTATTTGAACCAGGATCCACTTATTCTTATATATTTTATTATTATGCTCCACAATTAGAGTTATCTTGGGATTTGTTATCCATGTCATTACGTGTATCTACTCCCATGGGTGATTCTTTAATAGTAAATCGGGTTTTCAGATCATGTGTTATGACTTGTAGTGATATCGATACTCATGTTGACCTTATTAGTCTGTATATGCTGGAATTTGATGTAATTCTAGGCATGGACTGGTTATCCCATTATCATACATTCATGGATTATTTTGTCCAAACCATTACCTTAGCCATGTTCGGTATAACCCCAGTCGTGTGGTAGGGAGTTGTTAGTCGCGAGTCAATGAGGATTATTTCTTATATGTGTTCTAGGAGGCTTATTTTGAGGGGTTGCCAGTCTTATCTCACTTATGTTCATAATGTTAGTTTGGAGAGTCCATCGTTTGACTATATTCCTGTAGTTCATGAATTTCCTGATGTGTACTAATACGAGACGTAAAACACAAAATTGGAAACAAACACGAAACAAGAACAAACAAAGGAAAACAAAATAATAACGTAAAGTATAGATAGATTGGCATAAACTGATAACGAGAGGACAACCAAGGATATACTAAACCCTAGACCTTCCTATAAATCACTGGCAACACCAACCTCTTACGAGGACAGAAACGAGAATGGATTCCCGAGCAGCACCCACATTTCTAAACAACCAAAGAAACTCCCTACAAGTTTCTACAAAACACTCTCAAGTGTATTCAAAACATATCCAAAATTATCTACCTAAAAATGAAAGAAAACTAGCTATATATAGTCATGGGCTATTTATTACATAATGGACCCAAAACTGACCCTAAGAGCTATTGGGCCCAAAAGTGACCCATAGCCTAAAACATAACAAAGTAGTCTTCATTCTTCTGATCGCATTATTCCTCTTCGTCCCTAAATCGTGGCCATGATGCACTTTTACTTGTATCATCCTATCCTTCTTGAAGAGAATTTTTCCTCAAATTTAAGGGTTCATCATGTTCAAGATCAAGGAATTCTGGGGAGTTCTTAGAAGTGGTAGGGAGCATAACATGTGTAGCCAAGTAAAGTGGAATGCTAAGCTCACCTTCTTGAGGCTAAATTTCCTCCATTGCACTTTATTGGCTAGCAAATTTAAAATGGTAAGATCCCCATCACATGGATTCATATCAATCTCCACATTTTCATCAAGATCACTAACTCCTTCCTCATGCTCCACTTTATCTTTATAGTATAGATCACCTTCTCAAAGTATGAAGGCTCATCTTTTTGGACACTCACTGATTCGGTGACCCCATCCTTGACATTTAAAGCATTGAGTACCATTAAGATTAGGATTACCTCCTTCTCTACGTGGATACTTGGGAGCACTCTTCTCAATGTTCTTCTTCTCAAAAGCCTTCTTAAAGTTAGAGCCTTGACTCCAATTGGAGGATAATTGATTCCCCACCTTAGGCTTAGTTGCCTCCTTCTCCAACTTTTTATCTCTCTTAACATCAATAGCCAACTCTAAAAGATCATCCATCCAGACAAACTTGTGTATTGACATCCAAGAGGCAATCTGTTGATTCAATCCTACCTTAAACCGGATCTTGTTGTGCTCTTGATCCTCATTGTAATCAAGGTTCATGAGTAGATTTTGAAATTCATCATAGTATGCTTCAACACTCTTGTCTTAAATTGTACAACTTGGCAAGCAACCCTTGCCTATATCTCTCCGGTACATACTTGGCTCTCATAAGGGCCTTCATAATATCTCATGATGGATATTGACCTCCATGATGGATCCCTTGTGTTCTCTTAGCCGATTCCCACCAAGTCAAAATATATCCTTTAAATTGAGCAATGACATATGTCTTCTTCTTAATATCGAGCAATTCATTAGCTTGGAAGATCCTATCACATTGTGACTCCCATTTGAGGTATCCTTTGGGATCACTACCTCCATGAAATCTAGGAAGAGTGACTTTGATAGAATTGAGACCCATATCATGACTTCCATATCCACCTTGGCCTCTTGGGATATGCCCTTGTGTACCATATCCATAACCTTCTTCAACATGTCCTACAAACTCTCCTTGAACTCTAACAGCTTGGTTTGGTGGCATTTGGTTAAGTGGAGATTGATAGGGTGGATTTTAATTTGGTGACCTTTGGTAGTGTGGTATTTGGATTTAGGGTACTTGATAAGGTGGGTAGTAGGGTGGATTGAGGCCTTATGGGTTCAATCCTTGGGGAATTTGGTAGTTTGGAACTTGAATTGGGGGTGTTTTATAGGGTGAAGTGAGGATTTAGGGATCTTGGGTGGTATTTTAGGGTGTTTGTTGGTTGATTTGTAGTGGTTGGGATACATGTCATGGAGTTTGGTCAGTAGTAGTAGTGGTAGGCAAGGGAGCACTTACTTGTGGTGGAGGGTAGAACATATGGTGGATAGTTCTAGGAGAGATAGTGGCTGAAGTCTCTTGAACTTGCGCACTTGAGGATGCTCGAAGGTGGAGTTGAGTAGTAGCATTGGAAGAATTATGGTTTCCTTCCACACTCACCATCCTTCCATCTAAATTCATCAGTCTCTCCTCCAAAATGGACAACTTCTCATTCATATCTTGTCGCATTCCCATTATTGCCTCGACCAAGGTGTCAAAGCTTTCCCCGCTTGAAGTAGGTTAGATTTCATCATCCGCTTCCATGGTACCTATCAACTAGACACTCAAACACAACTAGAAACAAGGTTAAAGTTAATGGAATTAACACTCTCAATCCAAGAGTTTGGTTTGGCTCACAATTTAGCTCAACTTGTTGGTCTTCATTGCTTAATGTATATGACTCTATGAAGAAGTGAAGGAATTTAAGAACTTGAATTTAAAGTGCTAAACTAAGAAAAAAAAGATAAAATTAGGAAAATAGACAAGAATCGAATACACAAAAGAAGAGCAAACAAGAACTAATTGAACAACTAAGTAGATTACGGTTTAGTTGTTAATTAGTTTCAAGCATCAAAGAAATGAAAATAGGAATTAAGTGATAAAATCGATGTGTTTGAACCTGATTTAATGGAGTTTTTAAGTGATGAGAAGTGTTTTAGAAGTTGAATTGATATTGGATAAGTGTTGAATTGTGTTCGAGATGTGTTGGGGCTGATTTGCGCTCAATTTGAAGTGTTCTGTGTTGAGGTGCATTTGGAGAGTTGCTGCAGCAGGTTGGGTGCATGTCCAGAACACCTTGGACGCAGGAGGACCTACCCCTACTGGTTTTAGGTGCATTGGACCTGATGGAGCAGACCAAGAGCACCTTGAACGTAGATGCAAGGCAGGTCACCCGCCCCTCTCTCTTAAAATAACCCTTTTGCCCTCTAAGTGGTCTCCCCTTGTACTCTCTTGTGGAATATTCTTTAGGTACTTGTACAAGCACTTTTGTACACCTTTTTCTTCACTTTTGAGGATCAAATAACCACCTTTTGAATAAAATTCCCCTTGAAGATTTGAATTTCTCCAAGATTACTCAAGAACACCAACAACTTCAAAATGCCTTAAATCTTCAACCCTTGCTCAGAATACGGTGAAATTTTGAAATTAGGCTATTTTCAAACTTCTAAACACATTCCAGGCATCAATTTCCTCAGATTCTCAACCAAAAATTCCATATTTTATCTCCACATTCAACCTTCAAACTTGAGCTTCTCAACAATGGTAGACCCTCCGATTCACCTCCGATTGAGCTCAAATTCAAGGTTTTAGATTATAATGGTGTTAGGGAACAAGAATATAATACTAAAACACAAGAAAATCAACAAAATCAAAGACTCAAAATTTGACCTAAAGGCAAAAACGTGAATAGTGAATTTTTTTTTGGATTTTCAATTTTTCCAACACAACAAGACCCAAGACTAGAATCGTGAGAATAATTCTAAGCTAGGTTTTGATACCAAATGATACAAGATGTTAAAAACAAAAATGGAGACAAACATGAAATAAGAATAAATAAAGAAAAATGAAATAATAACATAAAGGATAGATAGATTGGCATAAATTGATAACACGAGGACAACCAAAGGTATACTAAACCCTAGACCTTCCTATCAATTACCGGAAACACCAACCTCTTAAGAGGATACAAACGAGAATAGATTCCCAAGAACCCATATTTCTAAACAATCAAAGAAACTTTTCTACAAAACACTCTCAAGTGTATTCAAAATATATCCAAATCATCTACCTAAAAATGAAAGAAAACTAGATACTTATAGCCATGGGCTATTTATTACAAAATGGGACCAAAAGTGACCCAAAGTCCAAAATATAAAAAAGTAGTCTCATTCTTCCGGTCTCCTCATGGGGGGTCATAATATTCCTCTTCGTTCCTAAACCGTGTCCATGATGCACTTTCACTTGTATCAAGTTCCCTACCAACCTGCCTAATATTCCCCCTGCCTATGAGATTGAGTTTTTTATTGATCTTCAGCCTAGTACCTGAGCTATTTCTATGGCACCTTATTGAAAGGCTCCTGCCGAGCATAAGAAGCTGAACTCTCAGCTTTATGATGTTCTTGGTAAGGGTTTTATTAGATAGAGTATGTCTCTTTGTGGAGCTCCTATCTTGTTTGTAAAGAAGAAGGATGGCTCCATGCATATGTATATCGATTATAGGTAGCTTGATAAGGGGACGGTGAAGAACCGTTAACCTATGCCTTACATTGATGATTTGGTTTACCATCTTCAAGATGTGGCGGTATTTTTTAAGATTGATTTGAGGTCTGGTTACCATCAATTAAGGATTCAGGCTGAGAATATTCCAAAGATAGTTTTTAGGACCCGTTATTTTCATTATGAGTTTCTTCTGATAACTTTTAGATTGACTAATACCCAAACTAAATTTATGGATTTGATGAACCAAGTGTTCAAGAATTATCTGGATTCCTTCGTTATTATGTTCATTGATGACATCTTTGTGTATTCGAGAAGTAGAGAGGAGCATGTGCAGTATTTAAGGATTGTGCTCAAGACTTTGAGAGATCATGTGCTTTTTGCCAAGTTCTCTAAGTGCAAATTTTAGCTTAAGTCGATGACTTTCCTTGGGCATGTGGTGTCTAAGGATGGTATTATGATAGACCCGGCAAAGATTGAGGCTATTTGTGATTAGGCTAGGCTTACATCTCCGACTGAGGTGAGTAGCTTTATTGGTTGAGCTGATTATTATAGATGCCTCATCAAGGGTTTTGCTACTATTTCAGCACCTATGACCAGATTGACTTAGAAAGAGGTTCCTTTTTTATGGTTCGAGGAGTGTGAGTCGAGCTTTAGAAAGATAAAGAATTTTCTTACTTTAGCTCCTTTTTTACCTCTTTCTGTTAAGGGTGAGGGATTTGCCATGTATTATGATGTTTCAGGTGTTGGTTTGGATTGTGTAGTAATGCAGTAGGATCGTGTAATTTCATATGCTTGAGACAACATTATTGTTGGAGTGGAATGAAGAGAGATATGCTGAATTATGTAGCTCGTTGCCTTTGTTGTCAACAGATGAATGTCGAGCATCAGTGACCAAGTGGATTGATTTAGAGATTGCCTATTCTCAAGTGGAAATAGGAGCAGATTACCAATAATTTCATGAGTAGTTTGCCTTGAACCTCCAGTGGTTTCGATGGCATTTGGGTTATTATAGACCGGTTGACTAAGTTGGAATATTTACTTCCAATTTAGATGTCCTTCAGTGTCGATATGTTAGCTCACATCTATGTGCTAGAGATAGTTCTTTTGCATGGTGCACCTTAATTTATTATTTCGGACCAGTATTCCGTGTTCACTTTTAGCGTTTGGAGAGTTTTTCAGGAGGAGTTGGGTTCTCAGGTGGACCTTAGTAAAACCTTTCATCCACAGATAGATGGTTAGTCCAAGTGGACTATTTAGGTGCTTGAGGATATACTCTGAGACTGTGTTAAGGATTTTGGAAGGCAGTGGGAGGAGCACTGTAACACCCCAAATTTTTGCCTCTAAAATTTTTGAGTTTTGAGGTCACTGTCCGGGCTACGACTGGCACCTCATGAGTCTTAAGGAGGGACTCATTTCCAAAACACTGGAGTAGCTAAAGTTTCTATATTGAGTACGACATAGACCTCACAAGTCATGAAAACTCATTACGAGCCATAAGTATCAAGTCGTAGGAAAACCAGTGAGGAATGCCCAATTTTTTATTGATTTGGACCCTTACGAGTCGTAAGGTCTGGTCATGAGTCATAAAGTGTGACTCATGATTAAACTAGTGAAGGTTGTCCTGATTCACTTCCCAAACTATGAGTCCAGGCAACAAGTCATACCCAGAGGTTATGAGTCATTAAGTGACCCTTAATGGGCGACTTTTTTTCTATGTTTTAATGAAAGGCACTTTGGTCAATTCCCTCTTTCCCCAATTATAACCCATGGCCTAATATACCTTAAGGGACCCCATAACTATCCATTACTCAATCTTAAACTACTCTTAAACTCTCTCTAATTCTCCAAGCAAGGACAACTAGGGTTTCTAAGGATTTGGCCTTTAAAGCCTAAATTGGTGATTTCTCTCCATAATTGTGATACTTTCAGACATGTAATCTCTTCCCTTAAACTTTTTTTCTCTAAAGGCATGGGTTTTATTATTATCCATATGGATTTGAATATGGAATTGATTTGGACTGAGGGTTTTGGAATGATGGTTACTTGAATTAGATATTCATGGCTATAATGCACTTGTCTATGCTTTATTTATGCATTTTTAAATCGTTATGGTGCATGGGCATGGCGATTTTGGTTTGGAATTTGGTTTTGGAAATTGTGTTCCCTCAAACTACTTGCATAATTTGCTTTGAAATATGGATAATCACATGATTTGGATTACTCCCTTAAACTAATGCATTGCATAAATGGTCAAACGGACAAAATAGTTTTTTTAAGGCCTTGTTGGCGATGGTTTTTGGGTTCAAAGTGAAAGGTAGGGGGTCGTAGCATTCCCCTAACTTGATTTAATAAACTAAAGAGGGTCGCGGCATTCCCCTAAGATTGATGGAATTGGAATTAAATAGTTATTAGCTTGTAAGCATGATGGTATGATGACACCTATGATATATGCCTTAATGGATAATTCCTTGGCTAAATGGTTGAGTTGTGTTAAAATATTTTAATTGGGATTAATGAGGTTTGTGTAGCTTACTATGAAGGTGTGATTCCTAGACAAGACAAAACTAGAAACCACATTTGTCAGTGTTAGATCTTGATGAACGTGTCAATAATTCACACTATCGATATATATATTCATCCAGGATTAAGGTGGGGATAGGGAATTTCCTAGTCTTCCTTGGACATCTTTGGTTTGTATAGCTAACATATATTGGC
>NW_025860655.1:0-1226 GCF_002878395.1 Capsicum annuum
GAGCAAAGAATTAGCATTAGCATATCCACAATTGATTACAACAATAATAATATTTTCGGTATAATACCACAAAGTTAGGTGAGTCTTAAAGAAGATAGAATGTACGCAAACCGTACCTCTACTTGAGTTAGAGAGACTATTTTCAAATTTCAATAGAACCTTGGAATCAACAAAATTGTCCAAAACAAGATCTAGTTTAATATCTATTAGGATTTGAAGCATCATTTTTTATTCAGACTAGGAGTAAATTTTCCCTATAAATAGAGGGGTTTTGTTTATTGTATTTATAATCTTATGATCTCAAGAATCACTCTCTCTATCTCTACTCTTGTTCTTTATTCTTTCTTTATCATAACACGTTATCAGCACGAAGTCTCCTACCAATTGAGATCTATACGAAGTCTCCTACCAATTGAGATCTGTTCGTACGTGGCTACACAAGTTTTCGAGTCTCTAACTAATTAGATTATCAACACGAGATTCTGCCAAATAAGGTGAGATTATAAATCTAAAGGTAATTTCAAGGTTACTAATTCCTTATGTTATCTGGCTGTTGCTACTAATAATATAATTATTATTGGTTTTGAGGAAAAATAATCAGTTTGGAACCATTTATATTTTGAATTTATTTCTTAAGAATAATATTATCAAAAGAGAGATGATATGTTGGGTTCAAATCCCATCGATTTATGCCTAAGACGCCTTTATACGGATAAGACGTTGAGTTTGAATCTTAATGCACCATATTCATATATTATGATGGCTAAGGCAAAATAATGGGTATTTGATGAAAAGTCATGAAATTCGACCCATTGAATATGCTCTATTCCATGAAGTGAATGTGGTAGCAATATATGATAAGTCTGAAATATGACAACTTACTTCATTCTTGAGGTGTATGTGGTAGCAGTGCATAATATGTCTGAAAGAAGACAAGTGATTAAATGCACTAATATACGCGTGGAGGGACAATATGATAATGATCATCAAAAGTGATGATATTTTCACATACTTATATAATTATAAGATATGCTAGAGAAAAATTCTCTACATTATATGTATGCCTCGATTTGCTTCTGAAGTAGCAAAATCTTGAAATAGGTTATAAGCTATCATAATTTGATAGACTTAAGGCACGATTATATTCCATTCCTGGGGAATGAGAAACTTATTAATGCAAACGTGCACTTGATCACAACTCACCTCTGAAAGAGGTTGAATAATTT
>NW_025860656.1:0-5019 GCF_002878395.1 Capsicum annuum
AGATACTTTAGTTGTAGAAAGAATCTACTTTATTTATAAATTTAACCAAAAAGGGCCCAAAATGCCCTTCAATTATGTGAAATGATGCAAAAATGTTCTCCGCCTACGGTCTACTTATTGGACCTAAAATGCCCTTGTTATCTACCTATTGGGCCTAAAATACCCTTTCCGTCTACCTATTGGGCTATTTGCCCTTTTATTAAGAAAAAATTATATAATACAACAACATGTTTTTATTAAACTACATAAAATCCCTATCATTTTATTAATATTAACCAAATAAATAGTGCATAATATCAATTTTTCATCATTCTAAATTGATCTGATAAATTTAAAAAATAACACAAATATTTATTTTTAAAAAATTATTACATATACATAATCGATTAGTTGGTTGTCAGATATAGGATATAAAATATTTACTTTTATAACAAATTCTAATATATAGAAAAATAATTACGTATTAAATTTCTATATTTCTTATTTATTGCCTGTTTTTATGAAAGCCTTTGTTCATTCCTTTTTTATATAATATATTAAAATTTTATGTTTTTCATTTTTATTGTCTGCTTTCACGATACCTCCATAAAAATATATGGTATATTTATACTATAAAAATTCATGATATATTTATATATTATATAAATTATATTTATATCATAAAAATACATGGTATATTTATATCATACAAATTATATTTTGACCATATAAATTATATTTATACCATAAACAGTATTTTAGATATAAAATGTTTATACCATGTAATGCTGAAAATATATGTTTATATTTAATAAATAATTTTTTAACAAGAAAGTACTTCCGACATAATAAGATATACCATGAATATTTATCCCATAAATTATACCAAATAACAATAATATGACTTTGACATAAATTATATTTATACAACAAAAATAAATGGTATATTTGTACTTCCAACATAATGATTTTTATTTCATGAATATTTATTCATAAAAAATTATGGTTAACCTGTTATATTAGAATTAAAAATACACGATAATGAAATAATACTAGATGATTAACATACATGAAAATAAAATGAAACATACAGGAGTAAATAATGAAATACTTAGTTTATTTAAAAATATTTGAAGTTTGAATTTAAGAGAGAGAAAGATTTGAAAGCAAAAATGATCTTTTTCACTTTTAATTTGAAGATTGAAAATATATCTCTTAAATTAAGGTGCATTGATAATTAGTTATAGCATTAAATTATGAATTATAATTATCTTTTCCAATTTTTTTAAATGACTATATATGTAAAAAAAAAAAATTATTTTTGTAATATTGAAAAAGTACAATTATTTATGTAATTAAGTTTTAAGGATGACCGTTCCATATAATTTGCCTAAATAAAAGCGCAAGATAGGCCTAATAGGTAAACGTGAAGGGTATTTTAGGCCTAGTAGGTAGGTGAGAAAGACATTTTCGGTCCAATAGGTAGATGGAAAGGACATTTTAGGCTCAATAAATAGACAGAGAGCGTTTTTGCATCATTTTACATAGTTGGAGGACATTTTAGGTTCTTTCCCGTAAATTTAAATTTCTGCTAGATTGATTAAGAGCATGTTTGGATAGGATTAAAAAAAAAAATCTTTTTAGCTTATGAGCTTAAAATCTCCAGATAAGTGCTTATAAATTAAGCAGATAAGTGTTTAGATAGAAGTATTGAAACTGAAAAAAATCATTAATGTTTTTGGTAACTAAATATTCTTAAACACTTTTTTGTTATCAAAATAACTTAAATATCCTTAAAGTTGTTAATAACATAAATAAGTTGAATTATATATAATTTTTAATTCTAAAAATTTAAAAATAAAGTTAGAAAGATGAAGAATAAACTAGAGGTAAGAGACGGAGAGAAGCGACAAACAAAAAATGAAATTAAAACAATATATTTAAGGATTATAAATTTGGGGTATTATAGGAATTGAAGAAAAATATAAAGGATAAAAAAATAAATGTATTGGTCAAAATTAAAAGAATTTTAATCTAAAAAGTTAAAAAAACAAAGCCACTCAATTTCTCACCTTTTACTTTTTTTAATCAATTTTTAGCTTTTTTAAAAATAAATTTTTTATTTTATCAAACATCTAAAAAAACCTAAAAGATATATATTAAAAACTGATTTAACCGATTTTAATTCCATCAAAAGACTAAATTATTGAGATACTTTAGGCTTATTGAAGTTACCCCGCATATTCTCGGTTCTCGAGTTGGCTATTATAGCCCTCTGCTGGAAATAAAATTAAGAGAAACAGATTTTCAATCTGGCTTGTTGAAATGGTCCCTCTATTCTCAAGTTGGCTATCTAAAGCCCTTTCGGATTTTCACTTAATACTTTCAACCTTTTTGTTGTACCCTGTTTTTAAAAAATGAATTTAAGTTTTGTGCACCGTTAGTCAGTGTACAAAATATTATATTATAGATAAATTTACTATTGTAGGTTACCTAATTTTTTCTTTTTTAATTTTTACATAAATAATAGAATAACCTACAATAACAGGTCAAATTTATCGAATATTTTGTATAGTAACGATGCACAGAACTTAAAACTCTTTAAAAAAACACCTCTAACAAAGTTAAAGTTAGAGCTCTGCAATTTATATATGCAAAGCTCATCCATAAATTCAATGACTACAAAAATATAGAAACCTTTATTTTTCCTTGGATGAGATATAATACAAGAAGATAGCAACCTAAATTTGATGTCCCTTTGTCAAGCCGAAGCAACCAAGAACAGAACCCTCTCCCTGACCTTCGAAAAGGCAAGTATCACTGAGACAATTAAGAAGGAAAATAGCAAGATCAAAAAGAGCTAATGCACTCCTCTGCTTTCATGCCAAGAGTGCAGCTTTTCTCCTCCCCATATCAACTGAAAACAGTACCCCTTCTTAGAGCTTTTACTCATCAGCATTATGTAATGAAACTCACTTTGCCCCAAATCGATTATGTAGTCCTAAGAACGGATAGAAAATTGTTGATTCCTTGAAGCATTACTATATAAACTCGTCCATATCTGATTTTGTCAGGGCAAACTCCGCTCTAGAGAAATAGTTGGCAAGCCACATAGGAGAGTTAAAATGCACTAGGAAAGCGCCGTGCGCTAAGGTTGACCAAGAAAGCATGCATTGGATTTCAAACTTGAGACCCCATGGGAGATGCCCTGCTCAACCAACTCGATCACACTTGTGGATATGTTTGGCACTGTGCTTCCACTGCATTCAAACCATCGAGTCAAAGACAATGGGAATAAGTAAAACTTTGGAGGAACTTCCAAGCTGACTTAAAGATCTTAAAAAGCCAATTTTGTTGGTGTCACCTACTTTTGTAAAGAATGAAATTTTGAAAGAACCAACTCCTGCCACAAGTGCCATACTAACATCCATAGGACTTTATTCCCTTTGACGATTCAGTTGTCTGCCTAAAAGCCAAAATTTCCCTGTTTTGTCTCTTTGCCAAATTCCAGAATCATCCAGTGAAGATTGTTTAGTTTATATGCACTAGACCATAGCACAAATTTCCATCATTCACTCATTGATTCATATATAGCTTTTCAAATTTCCTCCACAAAATGTGTCGAAACAAGACTTTCAACGTACAAACAAAATTGACTTTCATAACCACAATGGATCTGAACTTGAGGATGCTTGAAAGAGTTGTGTCTTGAATTATATAGTAATAAACATGAACCGTGTTGCAGTAAAATTTCACCATTATGGGAGATGAAAACTGGCAAAATTGGATGCTCAATAGTTGTAATATAGGGGATTGAAGTCACCTTAGTCCACGACTCCACAAGTTCATATGTCTTGATTACCCACACATCCATCCGGACCTCATGACAGTCACAAAATACACATAGATTACCACCTGAAGTCCCTAATTCCCAATCATTATTACCATCAACAAGACTGGCCAATTCAACATTTTCATATGTCTCGTTTACTAGGATTAATGAAGCGACAAACCATGAATCACTCATATCACTATAACGAGTAGCAAGTTGACATTAGCTAGTCAAAGTTGTCACTATTTTTAATTTAGAGACTTTTTTGTCAACTCCCACCTAATTTTCTCGAGTAGCAATCCTATGAAGTCTTCCGTTTACATATTTAGCAGGATCAGTGCAAAATATAATACCTGGGTACTCTTGAATCATTTCCCAAGAATTAGTTCTTACACTATAAATCCGAAACTCATTCTGAAACCCATAGTCACTATGTAATATTCCCATAACTTCTACTAAAATCATCTTGACACTCATTATAACCAATACCATCGCCATATACGAACTAGAATGCACATCACTTCCTGAAAGTGGCAGTTCCTTAAACTTCCTTATAGACGGATTCCATAGAAATAGATTGTGAGAACTACCAGAAATACATAATAATCCATTACACGAACCCACAATGTTATAGTCAACACATGTCTCTTTGCACGGAAAATCAAGCTCAGCGGTTATATGAGAAGATTAATGATACCTAATTGTATCAAGAGAGCACCTGTAAAACCTTAGGCTATTCTCACAATAGCTACTAAAAAGAAGCCCATTGGCAGCAAAATATTGTTTGTTGGTTGAAAATTTGATGGGTTTTGATGAATTGGGGAGTTGAAATGAGAGAAATCGAAGATTTCGAACGCACCTCATCCTTAACAAGTATTTCACGGGTAGTCTTACCAGTATTTCAGATATAATTTCTGGAGGAAGAACTGTTACTGGTTGTGGTTCATGGGCCATTGATATTGTTGCTGTCTGTTGAGAAATTTATAAAGCGTGTCAGATAAAAAAAAGGTTTTGGATGCGCGTCAACTTAAACCTATTTGCAGTGTTGCAACCTCTTTCAAGAACTTGGCCGCTAGGATAAGCAAAACAATTCACCATTAAAAAGTGATTCTTTTTTTTAGTGAAATGAACAAGAATAGTCATTCGGCGGAAACTATTTCCAACGGAATGATAAAAAACTTTTATATAAACCCTGTACTATATCAACT
>NW_025860657.1:0-5796 GCF_002878395.1 Capsicum annuum
AATGGATCAATACGGGAGATGAGATAAGTAGTATAGAATGAAAAATAATGCTTCAAATTCTGTGCTACCCAAGTCAGAGCACAACATGACCTTTAAGAAGAGTGTACTTGGCTTCATATATTGTGAACTTCTTGCTAAGGTAATAAATAGCTTGCTCCCTTTTACCCGTGACATCATGCTGACCAAGACACAATAGAAGGAATTATCCATGACTAATAAATATAAGATCAAAGGCCTATCAGGCTCCGGTGGTACCAGTACGGGCGAATTTGACATATATCTTTTGATTTTATCGAATGTTTCCTGACATTCTTTAGTCCACTCAACAGCATCACTCTTCTTCAGTAACTTGAAAATGGGCTCACAAGTAGTTGTGAGTTGAGCAATGAAACTACTGATATAGTTTAGCCTGCCAAGCAAACTCATTACCTCCGTTTTGTTCTTGGGCGGGGATAGATCCTGGATGGCTTTGATCTTTAAAGGGTCTAATTCAATACCCCGATGGCTGACTACTTTTCGGATGGAACTTCAAATACACATTTTAACGGGTTGAGCTTGAGATTATACCTGCGAAGCTTTTCAAAGAACTTTCTTAGATCTTTAACATGGTCATCCTGAATCTTTGATTTAATAATCACATCATCTACATAGACTTCAATCTTCTTATGCATCATATTATGAAACATAGTGGTCATGGCTCTTATGTATGTTGCTCTAGCATTCTTTAAACCGAACGGCATTACTTGATAATAATAAGTTCCCCATGGTATGATAAAATATGTCTTCTCTACGTCTTCATCATCCATAATGATCTGGTAGTATCCGGCATAGCAATCCACAAAAGAAGCAACCTCATGTTTAGCGCAATTCTCCAGCAAAATATGGATGTTGGGCAACAAAAAATCATCCTTAGAACTTGCTCTATTCAAATCACGGTAATCAACACATACTCGAATTTTGTCATCTTTCTTTGGGACAGGTACAACATTGGATAACCACATAGGATAATGAGTCACTCGAATGACTTTGGCTTTAAGTTTTTTTATGATTTCCTCTTTGATTTTGATACTTACATCAGTTTTAAACTTTCTCAACTTCTGTTTCACAGGGGGGAAGACAGGATCAGTTGGCAATTTATGAGCCACTAATTCAGTGCTTAAACCAGGCATATCATCATAAGACCATGCAAAAATATCCTTGTAATCAATTAATGCTTGAATCATTCCATCTTTTAGCTGTGGCAAAGCATGTACGTTGATTTTAGTCTCTCTAACATCTTCTTAATTCCCTAGATTAATTGGCTCAGTTTCATTCAAATTAGGATTCGGCTTGTCTTCAAACTATTCCAACTCTTTGCTTATTTCTTCTAATGCCTCTTCTTCATTATATTCCCCCTCATTCTTTATTATATCTTGATTAGTTTGGATTTTAAGATCAGGCTAAAAATTCCGCATGCATGTCATGTCATTAGAGTCAGTATAAAGAGAACTGTATAAAGAAAAGACAAAATAAAATACAGTAGACACAAAATAAAAAGGACATTGCATTTTATTAAAAGGGAAAGATAAGAGGGTTAAACACAAACAACAGAATATAAACAAGCTAAATTCTAAATCACAACCCTGGAATAACTCAAAAAATTAAAAGGAAAACAAAATGAACTACCAAAACTACCTCTTGATAGGGAGGGGAGTGACTTTCCAATTATTGAGATAGACAGCTAGGCCTATGAACTGCACATCTGCCTTACTGGTAGCTTCTCCTACTTCAACCATGTTAACTTTAATCAACAGGTTCTGGAAGTCATCAACCAATTCAGCTTCAAATTCTACATGTTTCATAATGTCGCTCTTGACAAATGACTTACTGAGTAGCGGCACGGGGCGAGGGAGCGACCATATTTCTTTCTTCCTTTCCTTGGCCTTATTCAGATCTTCAATCATAGGTTTAAAACCCAGACCAAAAGTGTCCATGTTCTCCCTCGTACATATGGGATGAACTATACCATGAAAAGACACTCCCAAACCCCTTCCTGGCTCGAATCCTTATTTTAACAGGTCACTTACCATCATGATAGAAACGAAAGACAATTGTGGTCCCGAAATAACCTATCCTTCGAGGATATGATCTACTAGCACTGTATCAAAAGTTTGATAGAAAAATATCTCCTCTACGTTATTTTCTTCAATTAGAGACAAGGGAGAATCTTCGTAGGCGAAAAAATCCGCTTCACTGTGAATAATCACTTCTTACCTGTTATGCTCAAACTTGATCATCTGGTGCAATGTAGATGCAACCGCCTTGGCCTTGTGGATCCATGGTCTTCCCAATAATAGATTGTAAGAGGAGTCGATATTTAATACTTGAAACTCTAGGGCGAATTCAACAGGCCCTATAATCAACATTAGTTCTATTTCGCCAATGGAGTTGGACTTTTCTCCATTGAAAGCGCTGACACATACATTGTTGGGCCTGATCCTCACAACACCAATATTCAACTTTTGTAAGGTGGAAATAGGGCAAATATTTACGCTAGAACCTCCGTCAATCATGACATAAGTGACGTAAAAATCTTCATACTTCACGGTAATATAAAGCCCCCGATTATGCCCCGTACCTTCAACTAGAAATTCATCATCAGAGAAGCTGATCCGATTGACCTCAAAGATTTTTCCGACCATTTTATCAAGCTGATTTACTGTAATCTCCCTAGGAACATATGCTTTATTTAATACCTTCAATATAATATTATGATATTCCTTGGAATGGAACAACAACAATAAGATGGAAATTTGAGCAGGGGTCTTCTTCAACTGATCTATTATTGAATACTCTAGCAATTTCATCTTTTCTAAAAATTCTTCGGCTTCTTATTTAGTAACAGGATTTTTGATAGATGAAGGCCCACTCGCGATTGGCTTGGGCTTCCTTAAACCTTCAGGCACAAAGCATCTTCCTGACCGACTCAGACCCCCTACCTCATCTACCTCTTCCATAACTTTCTTCCCCTGATAGGTCATCACAGTCCGCTTATAGTTCCAAGGGACCTTTTTTGTATCAACTATCGGAGGTTAGGTCACTGGTTTGATGACAATAGGCGCTGCCAGTGCTCCTTTCACCATCAAGATAGGCTTCCCTGGAGCTCCTACTACCGTCAACTTAGGTTTATCCTGACTTAAACCAACATTTTTTCCGGATCTTTGCACCATGATCACTGGTTTCTTTGTGCTTTCTTGGACCTTATCTTCTCCCATTCCTTCTTGGCTTAATAACATTGCTTTCAACGAATCTGCCATATTCACAGATTTGTCCTCAATGGTCTGTATTCTGACAATAGGCTTATAACTTATCGACGACTCTTTGTCATCGTATATCAACTCTAATATATTGGTTTCAGCATGGGTTGGCAATGGATTCTGGTAATGTTTGGAATTTTCGGGGCCTGGACCAGAATTTGATTTGCATCAATTAAATCTTATATATCTCTCTTCAAATGCCAGCATTTCTCGATGTGGTGCCCCGGCATGTCAGAACAATACGCACATCTTAACGAATAATCAAGATTTCTCAGAGGTGGATTCTAAAGCCTTCCTTGAATTGAGCTCAAGACCTTCAACTTCCTCAACCTATCAAACAGACTGGCATATGACTCCCCGAGAGGTGTGAACTAATTCTTGGATTCCTTCTCTTTCTTATACTCGGGCCTAGGTTAAAAAGTGGGTTTGGAGGGGTTTTGGTAATTTAGAGGAGCTGAAGGACAATTTTAAGGAGCTTGTGCACGCCATTGCAGGTAAGAAGGGATTTGAGCATATGGTTGTACACTATATACCGGGTACGGGGGTGGTAGAATAGAATATAGTGGGTTTTGCGGGGGATAGTAATGATGGGAAGGAATATATGGAGCTTGGGCATAGGCTTGGGCTTGGAGTTGGTGATAGGGGCAATGCGGTCTTTTGGGATATGAATGGGATCTAGCTACAACGGTCGCCATGTCCTGTTTATTCTTTTTACCTCCAAAAGTTCTAGAGCCACCTTGAATTGCTTGGGTGGTGGCCTTTAATGTGGCAAAACTCATAATTCGTCCAGTCTTGATTCCGTCCTCTATTATCTCTCCCATTTTTAGGACTTCAATAAATGACTTTTCCATCACTGGAAGTAAATGTTGAAAATAGGTCTCATACTGTGCCTAAATGAAGACCTCTACCAACTTACTCTCCTTTATTGAAGGTTTTACCCTTGCGGCCTATTCACGTTATCTTATCGCATATTCCCGAAAGCCTTCAGTACTTTTCTTCTTCATGTTGACCAGGGATTTCTCATTAGGAACCAGATCGACGTTATATTGAAAATATTGCACAAATTCATTAGCTAGGTCATCCCAGTTGTTCCAATTGTCAATATCCTGATCGACGAACCATTCTGAAGCTATACTGGAAAGTCTCTCACCAAAGAAAGCCATAAGCAACTCTTCTCTTTCCCCTGCAGCCCTCAATTGGTTGCATTAACGTCTCAAATGCGCCACAGGATCACCGTGTCCCGCGTATTTCTTAAACTTGGGCATTTTAAAACCAAGGGGGAGGTTAATGTCAGGGAACATGCAAAGATCTTTATAGGAAACACTCTTGTAATCTCCGACTCCCTGCAAATTCCTCATGGTCTGTCTAAACTATTCAACTTCCGCGCCATGACTTCTTGTTCCTCTATTGCAACAAGCTTTTCCATATCAAATAGAAATGCAGGTGGCTGAGTGTACCCATACGGTTTATTCATCTTCAAAGTGGGCTCCGAGGCACAATACTGATTCTCTAAAATTGTAAACATTGGTTCACTTACAGATCGAGGAAGTACCATTGTCGGACGTACAGTATAGGTGGGAGCTTCAAACGGTGGCAGAGCCATAAACACAGGTACTGCTGCTGGTTCCGGATGAGTAGTGGGCCTTGGTTGGGGCGCTGCCGGGGCACACTAGAAGTGCTCGGATAATATTGTCGTGGAGTGAATCCTGGCACGTGTTTGGGTGACTCAATAGGAACAGAGAATTATGCCCGAGAGAGCGGTGGGAAATTTGGGATATTCCTAAGATCTTCAGGGAGTGGAGGAGGAGGCATGCCACTAGCCCATGCTCGGTGCAGATCTATCAGTTGTTGTCTAAGTCTCAATACCTCGTCATTGCGTTCTGAACTTTCTTCCCTGGGATCCTGATCTAGGTCAATGAGTAAATTTTCAATCTCCCTCTAGCCATGGCAAGCTTCGCTTTTGATCTAGTGAAGTACGGATGACTAGCTAGAGTGCTACAACCAACCACTTATCTGAAATAACATGCTCATCAAAGACAAAACCTGTTAGGATTAGGTCACACAACAAGCATGGGAATCACATCTGTAAAATCATCCTAGATTCATGCGTATTTCTACCAGCCTTTGAGGGTAGCAAGGTCATTTTAACATCATCCCGATTTTTTTCCTACACCCATTTTCTTCTTTACTCCAATCACACCTCTTTTTTTTTCTTCTCTCTCTTTTTTTTCGCCATCACTTCTCTCATCTCTTGCGTTAGTCCCTTTTTTATCCTTTTTTTCCTTCTCTCATTATTCTTTCTTTCTTTTCCTCTCTCACTGTCTCTCTTTTTATCATTCTTTATGTCTTTTGTTTTTCCTTAAAATAAAAGAAAAATAATGAAAAATCAAGAAACAAAATTATTAGATCAAACCCAAAAGTAGGTTTCCTACGTATCATGTTGTATGTGAATCAGATCTTGCATAGTTCGGGGAATGCATGCGTAAACACCACAAAGTTG